>NC_084822.1:56121832-56232204 GCF_958449725.1 Rosa rugosa | reverse complement strand
AAAGAAAAAAAAAGTTTTATTATCTCGTAATACAGGGCTATTGGGGGGCAATAGATGTCTGTTAAATGTCTATTGGGGGGTAATAAATATTTTGAATTGATGTAATCTCCTTTTTTTTTTCCTTAATCAAAGTTTTATTTGTTTAATTTTAGGGAGATTAGTTCTCATTCCGGCGACTGAAAAGTCTATTGGGGGGCAATACAAGTCTATTGGGGTAATAAACCTCTCCGGTCCGATATAAGATCTCCGACAACCTCTTTGAGAACTTCCGGTGAGGTTTCATAAACCTCTCCTCTATTGCCAACCTCTTATGCCCTTCAATAGACCTCTATTACCCCCTAATAAATTAAGGTCTATTTGGGGGCAATAAACTTTTCCGGCGACCTATGAGATCTCCGACGACCTCTTTAGCGACATCCGGCGAGATTTCCAGATAAGTCCAATGGAGGACGGCCGGTGACCGGTGACCAGACTCAGGCGAAGTCTCCTATGGCTTCTCTCTCTTCCATTTTCTCTCTCTAACAAAAGGGTGAGGGTAAAATAGTCTTAAAAAAAATAAAAAAACTTAATTGGGTATCAAGGAAGACCTTATTAGAGTCTTTATGGGTAAGGGGGAATTAAAAAAACTTAATAGGGTAAGTGGGAAAAAAATTCTCTAGAATTAGAGTAAATGGATAAAAACCCTATCATTTAAGGCCCGTGTGCCGTAAAAAAAACTAAATACACATCACTTTTACTGCGTGCAATAAAAGTGCTCTGTAAGTGTATTGTAATATGTACAACATGCATTAAATGTGTGCCCTAAAAAAACTAAATACACATTACTTTTACACCGTGCAATAAAAATACGCTGTAAATGTGTTGTAATATTTATGGCGTGGATTAAATGTGTGTCATAAAAGACTAAATACATATCACTTTTACGGCATGCATCAAAGGTGTGTTGTAATTGATATAACTTTTACAGCATGCGTCAAATGTGTGCTGTAAAATATCTTTTACGGCATGCATCAATGTGCGCCGTAAATTGCGCGTAGTAAAAAACAATTTTTCTTATAGTACCCTATTATGCATTCTTTGTTTTCAATCGACCAGTAGGGAGGGCTTCTATAAGCTCTCTGAAATGTTTCTAGTTTTCTTTCTTGTACTATAATTCCGTGATTGGTAGGTAAAGGCTAGTTGAAGGATTTCTTTTCCTTAGGAGGCAAGGTTATCCTTGTTCGTTTACGCTTGTTTAATTGTGAGTGTCTCTTCGATCTGAATGATCTACATTTGCTTAGATAAGTTTTATTTTTTTAATTTTCTTGCCAAAATTCATGTGTAAGTGTGTATACTCTAACTTTTGTCTATTGATTCTAATAATATCAGTTTCTATTCAAAATAATCGACAACCATCACGAAAATATCTTCATTTCTTTTTATAAAAAAATTAAAAAATGTTGTAAAACAAAAGTAAAAGAATTTAGAGAGAGAGAGAGAGAGAGAGAGAAAGAGTTTGGACTCAGAGAATGAAGTGTGTTTTTATTTGTCTCACCTTGAGGTTTATATAGGATTACCTCATGTATACAAAAGGTAACTATTTAACGGTTACACCAAAAACTCATATGATTACAAATCAATACATTACTAATTATATTCAATCAATCACCAATTAATCCTAATTGATGTATATCATGCAACACTAATAACTATTACATGAATAGCCACATTAATATTTACAACAACAAAAAACTTTATTTTTGTATGATAGATTGTTAAATACATCATGACACAGCAAAGCCTCCAGTCACTATCTTGCGCTAATGCTCTTGGTCCTTGTCAACCAGCACAAGCATCTCAACGACTTGGCTCATAGTTGGTCTCGCGTCTCTGTCTTCCTCTACGCAATGTAAAGCCACTTCGAACAGAATCCCCATCTTTTTTACATCATATTTACCTTCAAACGAAGGGTCTATGACGTCTCCTATCCGAGCTTCAATTTCACTAGCAGAAGTTCCATTATGTAATTTCTCCCTCACCCACATGATCAGCCTTCTCTGCTCGCCATCAATGACATCCACATCCGGCTTAATCGGGTTCTTTCCGGTCACCATCTCCAACACCACAACCCCATAGCTGTACACATCCACTTTGGATGTGATAGGCAAATTGTAAACCCACTCCGGAGCAATGTAACCTCTAGTTCCTCGTATCCTCGAAAAGCTCCAGTTCTTAAGGTCATCTCTGTTGAGGAGCTTGGATAGGCCAAAATCTGCAACCTTTGGTTGATAATTGGAGTCCAAGAGTATGTTTTGAGGCTTAACATCACAATGTAAAACCCACTCCAAACATTCTTCATGCAAATAAGCAAGACCCTTTGCAGTGCCTAGAGCAATCTCAAACCTCTTTTCCCAATCAAGGACATTGGAAGCTAACTTTTGTGCCAAGGAACCATGCTCCATGTACTCATAAACAAGAAGCCTGTGCTTTCCCTCCGAGCAATATCCCCACATCTCAATCAAATGCATATGGTTCAGCCTCCCAATAGTGTTGATTTCTGCTGAAAACTCACCTTCTCCTTGGTTGGTTTCATTAAGCCTCTTGATCGCTGCAACTCGATGATCAGCCAACACAGCTTTGTAAACAACACCTCCTGCTCCTCTTCCAATTTCTTCACTAAAACCCCGCGTCGCCTTCTTAAGCTCAGAGTAGCTAAACCTCTTGAATCCAGTTGCAGCAAGAAGGTAGCCGTGCTTATCCTCATTGGAATCTCTCCGATTTTGAGTTATTAAACCCAAAACCAAAAGTATACAAATGATCTCAAACCCTCCAACTCCACAGGCAAACCACAGCAAAAATTTCTCTAGACCAGTTACATGGCTCTTCTCATAGCTCCTATCTAGCTCAACCACCTTATCTAAGCAACGCAACCTATATTCTTCTTGTGGCAATCCATAAGATGACAGATGGATCTTTGGCACTCTCAAATATATGTCTCCAAAAAAGCTTGGAGACCTGTATCCATTGAGCAACACCGTTTTCGGATAACAGCTATATATACTACTGCGGGAGTTTGGAGAGTCTTTACTGCGGGAAGAATATTGGAAACCCTTGCAGTTACACAGCTGCAAACAGACATCCTCACACTGCATGAATGTGTAGTTGGGGAAGTATCCGAAATCATACCCGTAAAAGTCGAGCCTCGAAAGCTTGAAGAAACTGGACTGATCACCTCTGCCGCAAGTGTAATTGAACTCAGGTTCACAACCATAATACCAATCAGTATAGTTTGCCATTTTGTAACCAGGAATGCAAGAACATTTTCTTCCAGTACTAGGCTCATAGTCACACACACTATTAGGACCACAAACCCCATGAATCATACAAGCATTTTCCATGATCTGCCCTGTCACAACCCATCTGTCTCCGGGTTTGGCCCGGCTGTGCAACCGAACATTTCCATCACAATCAACCGTCAGTCTTCTTTGCGAAGCTACACCATAATCGGAAGCGATCAAAGTATATTTGTCTGATGAAGTAAACTTGCCTAAGGAATCCATAACGGCAACTCTACTGTTGTTGTCTTTGGACCTTCTGGCTGTTCGGTCTGTTTGCCATGGCTCAAACCAATACACACTTGAAATCTCAAGACCGTCGAAGAGTAGCCGGAGAAGGTTGTCATTGTCAAAGAAGAGCTTGTAGAAGCCAGAGGAGTAGTTGCTCGGGCTTCTCATGGAGACAAGGATTGTGCTTCTGGTGAGTGGTTGGTCTGGAAGAAGAGTATCAGTAGGGTGATCAAAGCTCTGCCATAGAATGACATGCTCCGAGTTTAGTAAAACAAGATTGCCGGAATTGTGGAGGCTTAAGTTCGCCTGTGAGACTGAAGTGGTGGCTGTGGACCAAACAATGGATTGACCAGCGTCGGTTAAGATGAGATCACCAGTTTTGAGGAGGGAGAGCTTTGAGTGTTTGCCATTGACTGGTTGGTCACGGTTGGCCGTCCAGACTATGGTTCTGTTTTTGTAGTGGTCAAATGGCTCACTGAACCAAATAGCAAAGCAAAATGAATTGTTGCCGACTTGGTGAAACCCGGCGGTGAAAACTCCATCCGGTGAAGTTAAAACATCGTCTGGTTTCTCTACAGATAAGGATGAGCCTTCATTCGGAGTGTCGGACGTTGAAGACGAGATTTGGAAATAAATTGCAAGAAAAAGAAGAAGAATGTGAAACAGAGCAGCCATGATCCAAGAGTATTGGTACCGGCAACAGCCACTTCTAAATATAGACCATATCATAACGTGGTCAATGGGTCATGACCTCATGATATCACCTTGTGATTTTTTGGAGAATTTGACCACTTTCCATTCATAATATAGTCAAATTTGGTTATGAGATCATGTTACGTGTGAAATACAGTAGTAATTAATTTTATAGTAATCTGTTGGATGTTAACATCTTCAAGTCGTGCGGTTGATGCTTGGAAGTCGTCGGATTTACACGACATTATTTACATGAATTATTGTGTGGGACTTCTGGTACTAATGGTAGATGCCGGCCAGATACTTCCAACCTGCTTTTTCCAGAATCCCCGGCCCTAAATTTATCATCAAGTTGCTTGGAAAGGCACAGCTGACTGCCTGTACTGTTCCAAATATAGAAAAAACCATGACTGGCCGGCACAAAACATATTTTTGAACACATTGGAGTTTCGTATCATATTATACAGTACGCCACGAATGACGATTAGGCCAGCATGCTTTTTAGCGACTAAAGAATACTTGCAGCTCAGAAATGTTACTTCAGTTCTTCAAAAGATTTATTTCTATCCAAATTAACATCACATTACAGGTGAACATGCATGAAGCATTTACAAAATCAAAACATATGCAAGGGAGGAAATAGAATTAGGGGAATTACAATATGAACTATCTAGAGAGTACATTCATTAGAAGTTTTTACTAAAAACTCGTCAACTGCAACAAACTCATTGCCACTGAGATTCTTTGCCGTGGTGTTGAAGCATCTCAACGACTTGACTCATGGTTGGTCTTGAATCTTTGTCTTCGATCTTCCACACAATGTAAAGCTACTGTTAACAAAATTTCCATCTTTTCGACATCATAGTTGCCTTCAAACGAGGGATCTATGATCTCTCCCATTCTGGACGCAATTTCAGTTCCATTTAGTTTCTCCCTCACCCACATAATTAGTCTTCTCTGCTCACCATCACTGATTTCCACATCCATTGTCGGGTTCTTTCCGGTCACCATCTCCAATACAACCACTCCATAGCTGTATACATCCACTTTGGATGTGATGGGAAGATTATATTATAATACGCCACGAATGACGAGTAAGCTGGCATGCTTTTTAGCAACGACAGAATACTCGCAGCTCAGAAAATGTTACTTCTGTTCTTCAAAAGATTTATTTCTATCCAAATTAGCATCACATTACAGGTGAACATGCATGAAGCATTTACAAAATCAAAACATATGCAAGGGAGGAAATAGAATTACAATATGAACTATCTAGAGAGTACATTCATTAGAAGTTTTTACCAAAAACTCGTCAACTGCAACAAACTCATTGCCACTGAGATTCTTTGCCGTGGTGTTGAAGCATCTCAACGACTTGACTCATGGTTGGTCTTGAATCTTTGTCTTCTTCCACACAATGTAAAGCTACTGTTAACAAAATTTCCATCTTTTCCACATCATAGTTGCCTTCAAACGAGGGATCTATGATCTCTTCCATTCTGGACGCAATTTCAGTTCCATTTAGTTTCTCCCTCACCCACATAATTAGTCTTCTCTGCTCACCATCACTGATTTCCACATCCATTGTCGAGTTCTTTCCGGTCACCATCTCCAATACAACCACTCCATAGCTGTATACATCCACTTTGGATGTGATGGGAAGATTATACACCCACTCCGGAGCAATGTGACCTCTGGTTCCTCGTATCCTCGAAAAGCTTGAATTCCTGAGCTCATCTCTGTTAAGAATCTTGGAGAGCCCGAAATCTGCAACCTTTGGTTGAAAATTGGAGTCCAACAGTATGTTTTGAGGCTTTACATCACAATGTAGAACCCACTCCAAGCACTCTTCGTGCAAATAAGCTAGACCCTTTGCAGTGCCAACAGCAATCTCAAACCTCTTCTCCCAATCAAGCTCATGGGAAGCTAACTTCTGTGCCAAGGAACCATGCTCCATGTACTCATAAACAAGAAGCCTGTGCCTTCCCTCTGAGCAATCTCCCCACATCTCGATCAAGTTCATATGATTCACCTTCCCAATAGTACTAGCTTCTGCTAGAAATTCTGCTTCTGCTTGGTTAGCTTCACTGAGCAGCTTAATCGCTGCCACTCGCTGATCAGCCAATATGCCTTTTTAAACAGCTCCTCCTGCTCCTCTCCCAATTTCTTCACTAAAACCCCGCGTTGCAGTCTTGAGCTCAGCGTAGCTAAATCTTTTGAACCCGGTTGCAGTAAGAAGGTAGCCGTGAATATCTTCATTTGATTTTGAGAATGTACTGCTCAATAAACCCCAAACAAAAATGATACAAATGATTTCAACTCCCCCAACTCCATAGGCAAACCAGAGCAGGAATCCGAATTTCACCGGCTTACTGACTCGATCTTTAACATACTCCCTCTCGAGATCAACAACTTTTTCTTTGCAACTAAAACCAAGGTTCTTCAGGGGCTTTATGTCTGTGTTAGAGAAGAGGTGAGCCTTGGCAGTCTCAGATAGAAGTAACCTTGAGTGTTCCACCTGTGCCCACTTCGCAACTGCGTCTTGGGATTACACTTATAAACACCAGAATCAAACGTGTACTGAAACCCCTTGCAGTTATCCAGTTCCAAACATCTTTTCTCACAATCACCATAGCTATAATTTTGGTACTCATTATAATCATAACCATAGAACTCAACTTGCGTAAGTTGGAGAAACGAGACTCACCTTCACATAAGAGAATTGAAACTTCGGTTGACACCCCAGAGACCAATCAGTATGATTTTCCATCTGATATCCTGGAAGGCAAGAGCATTTCCTCCCAGAACTGGGATCGTAGCTGCAGAGGCTGTAAGCTCCACAAATTAATTCCATGTATCACACAAGGGTCTGAAAAGGCTTGCCATGAAACCATCCAACTCTCTCCTGGCATTTTTCGGCTATACAATCGAACATTTCCATCAAAATCAATAGTCAATCTTCTCTGCAACTTTGCACCATAATCAGCTGCAAGAAAAGTCAGATTGTCCGAAGAGGCAAAACTGCCGAAGGAATCAAACACGGCAGTTCTACTGCTGTTGTAAGTAGACCTTGCATTATCCCAGCTCACATATGCAGGGTTGGGCCAGTAGACACTAGAAATCTCAGGGCCGTCAAAGAGTAGCCGGAGAAGGTTATCATTGTTGAAAAAGAGCTTATAGAAGCCAGAGGAGAAGTTGATCTGGCTTCTGGAGGAGACAAGTATGGCGGTTCTGGTGAATGGTTGGAGTGGAAGAAGGGTATCAGTTGGGGAGTCAAAGCTCTGCCATAGAACAACCTTCGTCTTCAGATTAAGCAGAACCAGATTACTGGAGTCGTGGAGGCTTAAACGGGCAGGGAAGATTGAGGTGGTGGTTGTAGTCCAAACATGGGATTGAGCAGCATCAGTTAAGATGAGATTACCAGTTTTGAGGAGGGAGAGCTTTGAGCGCTTCGGTTCTGGTAGGAGACTGGTGATGACGATGATGATGGCTCGTTGAACCAAATGGCAAAGCAATATGAATTGTTGCCAACTTGATGAAAGCCGGCGGTGAAAACACCACCAGGTGAAATCAGGACATCTTCTGGTTTCTCAACAGAGAGGGATGATCCTTCACTCAATGCGTCGGAGGTTGAAGATTAAGTTGGAGAAGTGATGGCCAGAGAGAGAAGTAGAATGAGAAACAGAGGATCCATGGAATGAACTCACAGAGAGGACACACGACCAAAAGAAAAGGAGTTTGAACAGAGTTGATATGTTAGAGTAGAAAGATGATCAAAGACAATGGCATTTGTACTAATAGAACATTCACACGGTCGACTGAATTGAAGGAGGCCGATGGTGATTCGGAGAGGAAAAAATGGTCACGTTCGATTATAGTTTTTGATGTTCCACCCATCTGCCGCACCAAATACGTTTTCAATATTCAATGCAATGTCGTATGACAAGGTTTTAACTCATGAGACCTCAAGTCATGTAAAACCAGTCGATGGCATGTAGCAACTTCTTGCAGAAATGGAGTTTGCTACGGTCGGGCCTCATCTTAGAAGGCTGTGTTAATCACTTTAAAATTGAAGCAACTGCTTTAAAAAAAAAAAAAAAAAAAACTATTACGTCCAACTTCTGATAACAACTTGATTGTCTGTAACTTTGTTCCCATCTTAACTGATAGTCAAAGATTGTTGCAACTTAGAACTAGAACAAAAGGTGCAACCTCCACCGTCGGTCATATTTTACTAGAGAAGTTTTACAAGGCACACGGTATATGTTGAAAAAACATGTTACCTGCGCAGTCAATTGCAATACATTATACGGCGAATACAAGCACATTAACGGTCACCTGCTTTTGGAGCTCGGAAAAAGTTCAAATCGGTGCCAAGATATCACACAACAGCTGTAGTTCTACAGTATTATGTACGAATTGTTGCAAATATGTCCCTGCTTAGTCATCTTGTTTGTTGGTGCTGATTTCAGTATCTTCTGGTACATGGTAGGAAGAGAGGAAGAATGCACTCTGGTTCTTATGTAGGAACCTACATGACATCATATATCAGAGAGTAAGAATGATGTCGAAACAGAACTAACGAGGTTATTAGAACCTCCGCAACTGTGAAGAAACAATATCTATCTATTTAGAAGAAAGTTGAAGTCGGTACTTGAGAAAGTCGGCCAATCTTTGCAGCAGCTCTTTCAAAGTCTCCTCTTCAATGTTAGCCTCAACCAATAACTCGGGCAGTTTAACTGCAAATCCCAGAAAATTACATAACAAGCTTATTGTAACGAAAAGCTTCAACTGCCAAAACTCCAGTAAGCAACCAAGCAACATCAGCATCGTTATTGATGAATACAAGAAAACATGTGGCATCCGCATGGAATTCACCAACGAATGCCAGTAACACTAAGTTATAATTGCAATCTTCTTTTATATAAAAACCATTATCCATGTAGTTTGTTAGTAAATAAGAAGAAGCAGCTGAGAAAAAAAAATGAAATCAATACCAAGCCAAAAATACGGTGAAAACGATCTTTTAATTACAGCATTATTTCAAAATACACAATTTATGAAAACAAATAATGGAGTTAATAAGTTACAAACTATGTTCATACCAAAGAGGCGTAATAGGTGCTCAGCACCGTATACAGACGAAGGAGAGACATTATCTGCAATTGCTTTCTCATACTGCGGACGCTCATTTTTGTAAAGAAGCATAACTGGCAATGCTTTGTCAAAGTAGCAACATAGTCCTTTCAGAATTTCTTCAACTGAATGAGCTTTCCTAGATACACATTAAGATAGTCCAAATAAAAGATTGATTTTTTGCGTAAATTTGAAGAACATTAAACCAAAAATGAATTGCACAAATGCAAATTGGATTCTATACACTGTTCACATAGGTGACTTCAATTGCAATACAGTATAGTTCTGAGGGTTAAGACAATTTATTTGTTTTTTTAAATTGGCATATAGACATAGATGTGAACAGTTTATTGCAAGTACCAATATTACTGATTAAACCTGCTTTGACCGAGTTAATAAACCTACTAGTACAAGATAATAAAAAGATATCACCTTAGATGTCAGATGGAAGTGTTGTTTGGTAGTCCCTTTTAGCTACTTGAGGAAAATAACATAGTAATTTACTCTCCCTCGTTGTTATTTTACATAAATGGATTCGTGGCGTAAACTGGTGCCAGTTTAGAATAAGAAAAGAAAAGGAAGGAAATATAGGATGCAAAGAGAGAGTAATAACATGAAAGAAAACTTACAAATCATCGCTGTTTGATCTGTATTCTAGATACTTCTTCAGTATGTCATCAACATTTGGAGTCCGGGGAAGTTTAACAAGCTGCAAGAATGGATATGGGCCTGAATATATGGGATATCATTACGTGGAAATTCATAACAAGTGAATATGGGATATAATTTGGGCAATTTTTTTTTTTGGGAGATTTACAATGCAATGGGAGGATGCATCAGAATTAAGAACATCAGAAGCTATGCACATAATAACATCTGAAATATGCCAGACCCACCATTCAACAAGTATATGCCCCAAAAACAACTAATCCATCCTAGTAGGACTCCATATGCAACATTTAATCTCTACATTACCATAACCAAACAAATAAAAATAATTAGAAGTTTAAAACCAGTGCCATTAGCGATTCCATAATGCAGTCTAAAGACTACATTCCAGTCTTTAAAATGGCTTAAGTTATTTACATGGTAAATGATATAGCTAACTTATCCTTTCATCCCGTATAATACTTGTAGTATGTACTGCAAAACTAAGACAGACAACAAAGATGGCCGAGTGTCTTTCATCTCACCATGAGAGGTATGATGATTGTCCACAAGAAACATGATAGTTAAATTAATGATTAAACAATTCATCAAAGTCACTTGGACAAACTGGCAGGAGCTAACAATTTTAGTTTTAACGGACACTTCCTGCTCGAGACTTCTGACCAATCACATATTCTTTACGCCAACAGAATAGGAAAAGAATACAGGTATTTAATTTTAGTTGTGACAAAAATAGAAAACTTGGAGAGTATAACTGACTAAGAGAAAAGAACCAAATAAAATTATATAAAGCCACTTCCAGAAAGATAATTTAAGGCATTGTTTAAAATGTTGTATGGAAAGGAACATATCTACCTTGCCCAGATGAGTAACTGATTCGCAATCATCAACTAGTTGTTTCCTTAAAGCATGTGGCATTCGAATCACAAGTTCTTCCAAGCGTATCGCACCCTTTAATATAAAATTAAATAAATAACAAATAATAACAAAACAAAGAAAGAAAAAGAAAAGCTCAAAATCTGTAACTTGAAATTTTATGACTAAACCAAGAGATAATTTGTGTTGGTCTTCAATAACATAATAAACATCAGTATAGTAACCAAACTGATATCTGGAAGCAGCAAGCTCATGCACATGCTAAGGATGCTTTAGGTAACATAATCAGAGGATACCTTAACGACAGAGTCATTCTTTCTCTTCTTGCCTCTTGCCCCTGCAGATAATTTCATATCAAATGCAAGAACATAGAATATGATTTACATAGATATTGCAAGGCAAGGACAGTATATAAGAATGTAATCTGTTATAAGCCTAACTCAAGAAACATATCCAAGCTATGATCATGAGGTACTGTGCCCTATCATACTTCTTTTCTATAGAAAGGAATTCAATAACCCTGTTGTTACTTTATATATACTCCTATCCACATGGTAGAAAAGTTAAGTCATGACTTGGTCTTTCTTTCCACCTCTTTAAAGGGCAGCAAAGGTTACAAAAATATGGTAGGCTTTAGATCACATGAGAGAGTTTCTTCATTATTAGGCTAACCATTTCTGTTCTTCGTTCAAAACTTAATGAAGGAAGAAAAAAAAAACTTTGTAATTCAGTAATTACTTACTGTTAGTTCTCTTAATTGAATTGAAATTAAACTCGGCCCAATCTTTTACTAAAAGGATTGAGCCGAAGACAATAAAAAGATCCTATTGTGTTCCGCCACTACATCAGATAAATAAAACCAACAGAAGGGAAAGATTAAAGATCATAAACCCAACCATTATAACTTTTTAGTTTAGTCAGTGATGTGCGTGATAGCTTTGGATTCTTGTCTGTTCCGTCTTTCATTCTGGCGAGCTTCTGTTTCTCCACATTCTCTTCAGTATATTTCAATAAACGGTCGAGGCGTACCCACTCATCCCAACTGATGAGGGAAAAAAAAAAAAAGAGGGAGAGATGGTCAAAAAGTGACATGAAATCGAACATTCTGAGAGATGTAACCATACGAAAATAAATGTCAGCAGCTTAAGCATAAGCCTTCATCTCTGATATATATCCGAAGCCCCTCTGATTAAAATACTCTGCTAGTACGATGTAATGCTCTCATAATAACATCTATAAAATGCATATCTTCAAAAGGAAACAAAAATGAAATTATGATGCCATGCATAACAAAGATGAAAAATTGAATCGAAACAGAAAATGATAACCGAAATATAAAAAGGACACTAATTGCAGAAGAGCGAAGCTCAACAACCACCACCAGCTCGACCATGAAATATGAAATCAAAGGTTGGAAATTTTGTGGGATAGGTAAGCAGAAAGTGAGGCTCACTTTTTGTTCCAGCCCTGCAGCACAGAAGAGTACACAATCAAGAGATGTACAACTATATCACCACAGCAATGCAACTACACAATGAATCAAATGCCTCAAAGACCAAATTGAAATCCTAGTCCCAAAACAAACAAAAAAGCATGGAGCTTTGTTTGGTCTGGCACAAAAAGTATGGGACATGCAAATGAAACAAGACAAGTTTGATGGAGAGATTGAAATCAAATCATAAGAGAACAGATAGATGAAACTTACAAGGTAATGAATAAAAAACCTCCATTCGTTCTTAAATTGAGTTTTGATCACCTTGGAGAGTAAAAACGCAAAGCCCACAGTGAGAATTACTCAGCAATCAAATTACCCTATTCCCTTAAAATATAAATTTGAGTGGTTCAGTGTTACCTTGGCGTCGTAAATGTGAGTGTTGTGATAAGCGAGGACCTTCTCTCCTTCGACAAAGGGGCATGAATCAGAGGAAGGAGATGAGACGTCGTCGTCGTTTTCATGTTCGATGCCGGAATCGGTCTTGGTGGCAGAAGTGTCAGACTCTGTGGCAGAGGAGTCAGTAGTGACATCATCATCATCACTCCTCTTGGAGTGTCCCATTTTTGGTTTGAGGAGTTTTGTATTTCTGCTGGGTTCTGTCTTCTTGTCTCTCTTATACTACTTGGACTGGACATTTGGGGTTTTACTGTTCGGGAAGTCGTTTGCGCGCTCTGGCCAAACGACGACGTTGGAGGACTCCCCAAATTGGATACCTTGTAATAAGTCAATGTTCTCAGAACCCACATAAATGGAGAAGGTAACCTTTGTTCTTGCTCATTTTGACCACCTTGAGCAGTCATCCTCCTTCTATACTTGGTTAACATTATTTCCTTGTAAAATCAAAATGCTATGAACAATTTACAAGTTCATGGATGTGAATTACTCCTTTGCTATTTGGTCGATCTTGTCAATGATGCTAATTCGGACGTTAATGCTCAATGTTGTATTGGAGACTTTTTTTAACTTTTCGTATTAGCACTCATTGTAGTACTCGTTCAGGAATTAAAACAAACTAATTCTTTTTTGTGCAACTTCAAATTAGTTTTTAGTAGATAAGATCATGTTATTTAATAATTTTTTATGAACCATAAATTTACACAAAACAATAAATCGTACCATTTTTATTTTTAATGCACGTAAATGCTTAAGCAACGTCCATGCATAAGTCTTTAAATAATCGGATTAGAAATTATAATTGATAGGTTGTGGATATGAAAATTGAAACACAGTAACATATTGAATAGACTCATCGAACTAAATTACATGAAGAAAGAATTAATGTATGATTAAATCTTTGTAAGCATTATAAATTGAACTAAATTACAGAGAATATTCCACTATAAAATTACAAACAAATTGAATTAGTCCTGATCCACCAAGAGTAGACATTTTTTTTTTGGTGGTCAAACACCAACAGTAGACATGACTTTAACCAGTACATTATTCTTAGAGATTAGACACCTCGACATCAATCAATGAAATAGGATAACAAAAATTGAATGAATTACTAGTAAAATAGAATGGAAAGAATCATTACTGTCTTATGACTTGAACCAACCATGCATGGACTTCATTAGTTTCCACTGCCTCCATGGCTTGGACCAGAATCTTTGATCCCTCCAAGTCCTAGAGTAGGATACGAACTAGTGAAGGCATGACCTTTCCCACCTGGACTTGGACCTCCATTTTTAATCCCTCCAAGAGTAGGAGAATTGGTGAAAGCATGACCCTTTCCACCAGAGCTTGGACCTCCATTTTTGATCCCTCCAAGAGTTTGAGAATCAGTGAAGCCATGACCTTTTCCACCTGGACTTGGACCTCCATTTTTGATGCCTCCAAGAATCTGAGAATCCGTAAAGCCATGACCTTTTCCACCTGGACTTGGACCTCCTCCATTTTTGATCCCTCCAAGAGTCTGAGAAGTAGTGAAGGCATGACCCTTTCCACTTGAGCTTGGACCTTCATTTTTGATACCTCCAAGAATTTGAGAATCGGTGAAGCCATGACCTTTTCCACCTGGACTTGGACCTCCTTCATTTTTGATCCCTCCAAGAGTTTGAGAAGTAGTGAAGGCATGACCCTTTCCACTTGAGCTTGGACCTTCATTTTTGATACCTCCAAGAATTTGAGAATCTGTGAAGCCATGACCTTTCCCTCCTGAGCTTGGACCTCCATTTTTGATTCCTCCAAGAATTTGAGAACTGCTGAAGGCATGACCTTTTCCACCAGGACTTGGACCTCCACCAGCCTTCATTGCTTCAATGTACAACCCATCAATAACAAACAAACCACTACCAATTCTCAGAGGACGTGCTTCTGATACCATCAGAACCCAACTAGAGGTAATTACAAGAACAAGAACAAACAAGGAGAAGAGAAGCTTGGAACTGTTGGCCATCTGGACTATATGTCGTGAGTGAATGCTTTGATCAAGGTAATCAGAAGTAAGCAAGCACTGTTGTTTGCACGCAGAAGGATTTGAGCTGTGTAAGATGGTATAGATTTGTGCCCTATATATACTACTACAATTCGTCGTACTGGTGCATCATTTGTGGGAATGTGAATGTGAGATTCGTATATTTGACTGAGTGGCCTAGCTGGAGAAACAGAGGGGAAACTGCATGGCTGGCGAGCTCGCTTCTTCAAGCACGAGGCTGATTTGAACTTTGAACTTTGAAAGATGAAGTTGACGGCGGGGACGTAATCGGTCATACTGACTAGAAATTAATATGTAAAAGAAAAGGAATTTAGCTTTGAACTCTCAAGTTTCAAGGATAAAATTGACGGCAAGGACGTAATCGATGGACTCATACCTGCTATAAGTTGACATGAAAAAGAAACGAAGAATTTTATGGGTATAAGCAGTTCGGAGGATGGTTCGTTCGCAGGTGGGGGGATATGAATTTGAATTGAATCCCATAGAAAGAAAGAAGGAAGGAAAGAAAGAGTAGAAGTTTTACTAATACTCTTCGTCATCATTCGAATGAATTCCGCCCACGCCTGTATACTAAGTTGTGGCCACCCTGCGTAACTGCCTGCGTAAGATTTCACAAAGCAGAAAAGCACCATGTAAAGCTGAAAGGTAAAGCCGTAAAACTAGGCTCTAGGAAGTAATTTTTTTTTTATATTTTATTTTATTTTGAGTTCCTTGCATCATTTAAACAAAAGTAGAGGATTACATCCCAAGCCCAACTCGTTTGGCCCTAACTTTTGAATCAGGTTTGACTAACTTTTGGCCAGAATGTCCGTTTGAGACGCATGATACCTTTCCAGAATGGGAACGACGAGATCTTCAAGACTCACTTAAGTGAGCCCTATCAGATTTAGGCCAAAATGTATCGTCTTAATTATCCGATTCGTGATTTCATATTTTTAGGCCAGTTTTACATTCTTTTTATTTTAGGTTTTCTAGTTTATTTTAGATTTGTTTTGTTTTAATCCGTGGGCTTTAGGGTTTCATTGTTAGTTGCCCTAAGGTTTCTTTCCCATATATAAGCAACCTTAAACGGCTACAGAACTATCTTTTATCATATTATCAATCAAAATTAAGAGTTTTCTCTTTTATCTCTGGTGGACTCCAGAATCTTTATTTTAGTTTTATTGCTGGTAAACCTAGGTTACTTCCGACTGCGTCAAAGGGATTTGCCCTAGGACAACCTCATCAATCAAAAAAAAAAAAAAAAAAAAAAAGAGGGCGACTAACAATGAAACCCTAAAGCCCACGGATTAAAACAAAACAAATCCAAAAGAAACTAGAAAACCTAAAATAAAAAGAATGTAAAACTAGCCTAAAAATATGAAATCACGAATCGGATAATTAAGAGTTAAGACGATACATTTTGGCCTAAATCTGATAGGGCTCACTTAAGTGAGTCTTGAAGATCTCGTCGTTCCCATTCTGGAAAGGTATCATGCATCTCAAACGGACATTCTGGCCAAAAGTTAGTCAAATCTGATTCAAAATCAAAACCTGACTTTTTGTACGAGTAACTCGAAAGGTCCAAAACCAAATCTTCTTGAATATTCCAGCGGCTAATAATCTCATTACGCGTGAGTTACCTATTTTCCAATCACTCTTCTTGATTCTACGCCGCTTCTTTGCTTTTATGGTTTTCTGGCTAAACTGGGCACATTCTCGTCATACATCAATAAGGCACGGTGGCTTATTGGATCAGGTTCAAAGGTGTCTTTTTGGAAGGATAATTTCATGGGAAAGCCTTTGATTGATTTCTTTGGGGCTATTGATAATGGGGTGGATGGCCTTAATGAGTCTGTGGCTAGTTTCATTAATCATGGTTCCTGGGAGCTACCACAATTACTTCAAATTCACTATCCTGCATTGTGTGAGTTGATTAGTAAGGTTCCTATTGCTACTAATCCTACACTTGATGATACATTGATATGGTCACCATCTTCTTCAGGTGAGCTTACTGCTAAATTAGCATTTCAATTTTTACGCCAACCACTTCCTTCAATGGATTGGGGTAAATGCATTTGGTCGAAGTACATTACGCCTCGTATATCATTGTTGACATGGAAGGTGTTAAGGGGTAGGGTGCTTACTGATGATTTTTTGCTCGTTGGCTGGAGTCTCTTTGGCTTCTCGTTGTGGTCTTTGATCTCTTAATTTGGAATCTCTAGATCACAAAAAGTATCTTCTTCTGTTTTTAACAAATAAAGAAATTTATTGGATAAAAAGTATAGCACCTGGAGGGACATGAACAATTTTCAATTTTGTTGATTCACTTTCTTCTTGTATTTGTAATTTGTTTTCTTTTGCAGTTTTTTTCTAGAGGAGTTTGGTTTTACGTTCCCTCCTCATTCTTGTACTTTTTTCCTTTTCTTTTTCTTCAGAATATGATTTTTTTTTTTTTTTTAAATAAGGACCGGTGCGGCTGCCCTCAAGCCTTGATTAATGAAACCACATAATACATGGGGGGACATGGTGCCTAAACCCCAGATTACAATAAGCATCATGAGAACTTCCAGAAATAATAACAAGAGTCTCAACTAAAACAATGTATTCTAACAAGCACCAATTAGCGAAGAGTGCTCTATTGGCTACTCCATTCGCTTTACAAGTGTGGTGACATACCGGAAAGATAATTCTATTACGAAGAAGCATAATTGCAAATAGCACAGCTTTTCCACTATGTTGCCACCAGAATATAAATCCAGTGACACTTAGTTTCACTCTGCCACTAGGCGGCAACGACCATTTGACCAAGCAAAGAACTCGCTGCCTACCTAGAGCAGACACATTACTGCCACTAGAAGGGTGCGACCATTTGCCAGAGCAATGAACTCGCCGCCTACCTAGAGCAGACAAGGCACACAAAGTGCATAGACCGGGACCAAGCCCACTGCATCCTACCAAATATAGGTAGTAATAACTTATTAACTCAACAACTGCCAAGCAAACATAAAAATAACTATAAACTTTAATATTAAAAACAAACCCTAATGGACCAAGAGTAGTACCCCAGGCCCAGACTGGGTCCACATTCTGATTAAGGCCAGAAGGGTCCAAACATTCAACCCAGCCCAACATGAATGATGCACAGGCCGCCCCGCCATCACTGTCGCACCCCCAAGCCCATGTCGCCGACGCCGCCTTTGGACACCGACCGCCGTCGAACAGACGTCGCCGGCAAAGCACCAGCAGATCACATCCCTCACCACCTCTACCCTGATCGTCGAGAGCCCAGACCGGAGAACAAGCCCAGCACCGAAACTCTCAAAGCCACCCTCTGCTGAGCAATCCGAAACCAAACCACACTCGATCTTCACTGGATATACGACGAGATCCGAGTGGATCCAACCCCATACCAGCGATCCAGATCGGGTTCGATCTTCAGAATAAGATTCGATAAGGGATGATGGGGGATGCTCCAAATTATTCCTCTGTTAATTAAAAGAAAAAAAAATCAGTTTCATTAATCTAATTTGTTTTCTTGAGTGTTGTTTTCTTCATTGATAACTCTATGCATCTGATCCATTGATCAAGTCCAATGATCCACTGTATAGGTTCCCTGACAATCTTGTGTTCCGAATCTTATTATTTAGGAGTCAATACTTGTGTATCTCAATTTCATTGCTTGCTTTTCCAACTTTTTGGTAGCAAATTTGCAATTGATAGCTAAATGAAGAGCATCAATGACAAACAGGATTGGAATGAAGCACTTTTATAGAAAGCCAATAATGCCAAATTAATTTCTGAATATACAAAGCATATTGGTAGTTGACAACAATCTGTATGTCTTTTCTTTGAATTCAAATGCAACACATAAATAGACTTGTATATACAAATAGATCAGCATCTGACATAATCCATAACAGACCATCCACTTCTTGGAATCTAAACGGTGGATTTGAGGAGTAAGCTGTACGCTATGCAAAGAAGGAGAACATCAAGCAAGCTCTGAATTTTCTTCCTTCCTCGCTTTCGTTACCACTGTAGAAACCGAGTGTTTTGCTTAAGAACTGCTGTGCTTGGCACCACCTCCCAAAGTCCAGTGAGCTTTAGCCGGTGTGCGCTTCAATGCCTTCACACTCATTGGATTGCCCTTGCTCTGTTACAAGCACAAACACAATGTAAGCAAAACATGTAGATGAACAAGTAAAAACATTAGCAGTAAAATTTAGTTGATCTGACCAGCTGACAGGTTCCTGCATTGACATTGCAGACGGGGTAGTCTGATGGGCAGCAACTATAATGGTCATCACAGCAGGTGGCACCTTCAAGAGGACAGCATCCCCAAGCAAAGCAGTAGTTTGCATACTGATAGATACAGCAGCAGGTGTTGCTCTCGGGGCAGGAGAAGTAGTTGTCACAAACCTGAGGAGGTTTTATCGGAGATGGAGGAGATGGACCAGGGTTAGGGGGATTCTGTCCTACCTTGACGGGGTAAGAAGCCTCCATTGCAATTCCACATTTCCCGGTTGCGGTGTTACCCAGATTACGCTCCATTCTGATGTACCCTGCCTCTCCCCAGCTGGCACCCCATGAATTCCTCACAATCCAGTAATCAACGCCATGGTCTGTGCCGTATCCAACAACAGTAACACCATGGTCTAGTGCTGTCCCACACCGTCCAGTAAACACACCCTGAATAGTTGAATCAAAGAGAATGACAAGTTAGTTCAATCACAACTTGCAATTAGACTTATTTCACAAGATGCCCCAATAATAAGCAGAACAAAGATATTGTGATGTAAAGCAATATACTTACTGATGAATATAACTGGAATTCCCTGCCTCCTCCTTCAATAGCAACAGCAATTGGCTGATTGGCAACAGCCTTTTGCAACGCTTGCTCATCGTATGTGGGAACATCTTCATAAGAATCAATTGAAACCACCTTGGCATTTTTCTGCAAAAAGAAATACCAAAAGTGTGAGAAGATGGGTCCTTGTCACATAAAAATAGAATGAGCTCTCTGTTTTATTTGTGTTTTAAGAACAAATACTGACCCTGTAGGTGTCACATGTGGAATCATATCCTTTGTAAGGATAGTCATCTTCACTGTCAATGCCACCATTGTTAATGATGAACTCGAAGGCATAGTCCATGAGCCCTCCATTGCATCCTTCATTATAAGTTTTATCACAATCAACCAACTCCTGCTCAGATAGTGAGATAAGATCGCCAGTCACTATCTTATTGATTCCTTCCACAGCAGAGATTGTTGAGAATGCCCAGCAACTCCCTTCATTATATAATAAACATTGAACGGTTATTACTCAATCCAGTTGCATAAGTTAGACAACCAATTTTTAGGCATGAAAGCATCCAAGTAAAAATAATTTTTTCCCATCATGATAAGCATGCATTAGAAATTTACCACCTTCCATGTGATTTGACAGATCATATCACAACATAGAATTTATCTTTGAGTAATCGTAGAATGAATTTCCAATGTTCGAATCAAATTTTCCAAGTTACATCTAAAACTGTGCCTCATTAATTTTTCGTTTTAGGAGAAATTTCCGGTGTGGGCTCAATATGTTGGCCCACATAGTAAAAAAGCTGAATAGAGCTTATTTTCCGACAAAACCAGCCAAAGAAGAATCTTTGGCCTGATGAGGCAACAAGATTCTTCTGTCAGATTTTATTTAAACAAAAATATCTGGAGGATTTAGCAATTAAAATTTAGAAATTACATGACTCCTGGAAACTAAACTGCAAATCCTGCTTTGAGAGGTCATCGATAATTATCAGCTATCAACAGATTCAAGACTCTAATTTCACTAGTTGATTACAAGCTAAACCCTTTGATTAAGCAAACAAATGATCCGATTATCAAAGTCAACCAGCCCCAATCGCATACCTTTGCTCTATCACCAAGCAAACCAAAAGTCCAAAAGTACTAACAATTAAATATCATCGCTTATCAAAGCAAAAACTGATTAATAATAACAAATAGAAAATTAGCAAAAGAAACAAAATTTGACAGTGAAGGAAACTCACCACACTGGCCTTGGTCTTTGACAGGGTTGACGACGCCTTCCTTCCTCCAATCAACAGCGTCAGGCAACTGATCGCCGACACGTGGCGCGTACCGGTCGCTCTTTGTCTTGGAGAGCCTATTCAGAGCGCGGGGCTTGGTCCCTAGGTACGTTGACCGGTACTCCTCGTTGGACAGATCGGCGAACTTAGTCAGACCGAGCTTGTAGCTGAGGTTGAGAGCGTTGTGGTCGTCGATGAACCTGAGGTTGTCCTTGAAGATCTGGAAGCGCTTCTCCTTCTCTCCCAAGCCGTTGTAGGACTTGCCGTGCTTGGCCAACCACCCCTCGTACAGTGACATCACCTCCTCGTCGGTCCTCCAGCCGGCAGAGGAGGCGTGGCTGTTGTCGTAGGCGATGATCGACATGTCGGCGGCGGCGGAGGACAAGGCGAACATGGCGAGGAAGAGGATCGCCATGATCGGCGATGATGATGATCGGTACGGACCCATGGTTTCGAGGAGGAAGAGCGGTCTTGTTTGGGAGAGGAGAGGAGAGGAGTGAGAAATGAATGTGTAGGAGAAAGTGGGAGAGGTGGGGGTGTGCTTTATAAAGCCAAAAGGTGGAAATTGGAGGATAATTTTTTTTTTCTTTTTTTTTCTCGCAATTATTATTGAAATTTATTAAGTTTCCTTTTTCAATTAACAAGGGGTAAAAGGTAATTAACGAGGAAAAATGAGAAATTAAGGAGGTGGATGGGACGAATACCAATTCCTCTACCACTGAACTGAAGAGTGATGGGACCCATGTGGATGAGATATGATAGGCTGGAGAAGATTCAACGTCCAAAGCGAGCAGCCTATCGCTGTTGGCCAAAGAGAAATAACCAGTCGTATCTACGGCTGCCGTTGTCGTTTTCTTTAATTTTGACCGCGGGGGGGGGGTTAAAATTTTATCTCCGGTGACTTCCAGTTCCATCACGGGGTTCCGATGAGCCTGAAACTCTGTAAGGGTTGGGAGATTGCCACGTAGGTTTGGAGAGACTTTATTTAGGTTGCTTGCACCATTTAGTCACGTCGCTTATGATGTAAAAACAAATGTTTTTAACAGGGACTAATTGTTGTTTTTGTATTACAAAAAGGGAATTCTACTTACCAAAATCAACGACTAACTCAGCGCTATAATTTGGATGTTCTACGCAGGAAGCAGGACCAGTTTACTTTTAGCAATCCAGCTCAATAATAGAGCCAAGATTTTTTTATTTTATTTTATTTTATTTTTTGTTGGGTTACTTATTATTTATTGTGCTAAACTAAACTAACGGGGGCAATAATTTAGGTGCATGTAGAGTTGGAATCTTCATGTTCACACATGTAATGCATGCACATGATCTGGGCGGGATATCTAAATTATATTTATACTCTGACGAATTTGCCCAGTTCCAACCATCTAAATTACAGTCTACATCGATTATGAAATGGTAAATAAATATCATCCAAAAAGATTATTAATCACTATCACACACTAAAGTTATCATTATTTTTGGGCAACATTCATTCATTGGGAAAATACAAAAAGCCATTAGTTGCAATTGTGTGAGTTGCCTATGAAAGCACAAAACAATAAGATATTTTTTGTGGTCCAATCCAAAAATCCATCACGGCACGAGAATAGTTTAGGTTGGGCCGGTCCCACTTATAGATGAATTATGAATAATTGACGTTGTCGTGCATCTTATATTCTTATTTATCTCGTAACACAATTTATAATTTAGAGCTCTAGATGAGACGTGAAAAATGAAGAACATTTAATTCAAAAATTCCAAGTGATGCAAATTGATTCTACGTTTTAAAAGCTAGTAGCCTAACAGAACAAAAACCACGATACTTTCAATTATTAAAGATAAAAAAACTGACTCTTTGAAAATTAGGGATGGGTTGTGAACTTGATTTTAAGTGTATTTGTGGAAACTCAATTTCCATTTTCAATAATATCACACTATCAGCCCTCTGTGCACTAATGGAGTATGGAGTTTGGTTATTAGGCTTGATTGACAAAATGCACGAGTTGGCGACTGAATCATTATTTCCTCTCTACAGGTGACTTTTAGGATTGCTAAAAGAAAATTGAGTCATTAGTTGGACTAGTTTTATTATTTTTGAAGAAAACGTTTCTTTTTTTTTTGGGGGGTACACACTCAACTGACTCAAGTAAAAAAGTAGTTGAGATTTTCGAAATTGAACGGGCTAGTGGCCCATGTGAAGTGTGCAAGTGGCATGGTTATAGAAAAGGTAGGAAGTGGGCCCATAGTCCATACTGTAGAACTTAGCAGATCCAAAACAGTGGGAGGCGCGAAAAACCCCATTCATTCCCTCTCTCCAACAAAGCACACAAGAGTCCAATTTCATTGCTCTGATCCAGCTCAATCGCTGCCCACAGCCATATCGCAGATCATCCTACTGAGTCTTACTGCTCGATCACGAAGTATTGAACTGGATAAATGGAAGTATCTCTTAAGTAGCAATGCCCTTTGAAGATTCTGGTTCCTGAGCTGAGAGAGTGGGCAGTTTCTGTCTCTACTCTGACGCTCTAAGCTTGTACATGACTGTACTTTGTACAGTTATATACATAGTTCCATGGATAGTAGGGAAAAAGTCTTCAATAAATTGAGTCATGTCATACGACATGTCCGTTCTATCAAATATATACGTAAAACAACTTGCACATCAAAAACTGAATTTTTTTTTTATTTTTTATTTTTGGAAAACTTATACGACATGTCCGTTCTATCAAATATATACATGCTGATTTCCTATTAAAAGATCAGACAAAAATATTAGTCCGACTGCCTGATTAGAGTGTCTCTCGATAATTGGATAGTGATTAGTGAATCACATGTAGTTGGGTCAAATGAGAGATTGAGCTACTTAAATCCAAATAAAAGTCTTGGTTGGCTAGTTCCCCCCCCCCCCCCCCCCCCTCCCCCCTCCTCTGAGAGTGTTTAATAGAGACAAGCCGACAAGCATGGCCCGTGGCCCGCTCTATTAAAAAAAAAAATCACCTAATATATGTTGAATCATTTGCACTGACGGTGTATAGAAATAATTCTCGTTACTTCTCTCCCACAAAGGGGAGTTGGAGGTGATGGTGCTGTATTTGTATGCACATATAGGAAGAGAGAGAGTACTTTCTTTTAAAAAAAAAAGTAGAAAAGCGTGGGAAAGAGAATGCGCTTGCATGCTCGTGACGAGAAACAGTGAGATTTCCTCCTGTCCGGCGGCGAGCCCTTTCGCCGTCGTCGGACGGGCCTTTGTCGTCCCCTGTGGGACTGATGTGGTGCTGGGCTCCTTGATCGACATTCTCAGCCGGTGTGGGGAGATGGCGGCGATGGTTTTGTAAGGTGAGGAAGGAGGAGAACACGGTGGCTGTCGGGTTGTGGTTTGCCCCTTGCTGGCCTGGGCGGAGGTGTGGTGTACTGTCGCGAGGTCGGAGGATGGTTGGTTGGATGGCGGCGTGGCTTGATTCAGATTGGCGGCGGGGTTCGATCAGATATGGGTTTTACCCGATCTGGAGGGATCGTGGTGGTGTGATCTGGTTTGGATAGACTGGATCCAATCTGGTGTGGATCCGATCTGGAAGGGTCAGGCGCGATTTGGTTTCGCTCTGGAAGGGTGGTGCGGTCAGGCGTGATGGTGGAGCGTGTACGGTGGGAATCCGACGAGTATGGCTGGAAGGTGGTCTGTCGGCGGTGGTTGGGATGGGGTTGGGCCAGGCCAGGCTGGCAGTTGGTGGGCTTCCTCTTCCTTAGATTGTTGCTTGGGCTTGGGCTCCCTTCTTGGGCCCGACTTGGGCTAGTTATGTTATTTATGTTTGTCATTTTATTTATGCTTGTTTACTGTTTATAATAAGTCACTGCCATAGGTCTGTGTGGGTGTGCACTCATAGTGCCTTATTTGTCCTAGAGAGGTGGCGAGTCATTATCAAATGGACGCAACTTCCTAGTGGCAAAATGAAACTAAGTGTCGCCAGAGGTTGTTCTGGTCGACAGCATAGTAGGAAAGCTGGTTTTATTGTTTTATGGCTTTGTATGAGCTTTGACTTTTCGATATGTCACTTTTGTAAAGCAAATGGTGTTGCCCAGATATCTGGTATGTCAACCCTTGCTAGTTGGTGCATGTTTGAATATATAGGATTAGTGAGAGCTATTGTTATTATTCAGGAAGTTCTCATGTGTTACTAATTGTTCGGGATTTAGGCTTTACGTCCCCCCCTTTGTGTTCAGTAGTTTCATTAATGAAGGCTTGAGGGCAGCCGCACCGGCCCTTCTTTTCAAAAAAATAAAAAATGAAGAGAGAGAGTTGGATTGGGCCTTGACCTAAACACGGGTTTCAACATCTTATCCTACACTTGCCCTTTTTGTTAGACGCTGTTCTATAAGTTTATGGGCCTCCTTCCTTTGATCTCGGGCCTCCTTCCATTTTCCTCGCCCAAAAATATTTCAGCTGCATAATCCAAACAATGATTGTGAATCCCAGTCAAATCAAATACGAAAACCGTACCAATCAAACTCCAAGACAGTCCAAGTCATTTGTGTTAAATCTTCAAATATACAAAAACAAAATCTTTAATCATCTATAATTAAGCTAATTTATTAGGAAAAGCGTGTCATGCAATTTTAGTAGAGGTCTGGGAAAATGTTGAGAAAGTGTAAAATTTATTATCGCATTTTTGTTTCTCCAATTAATTTGATATAATGTACTTGAGGAAGTTGAAGACGAAGCTTCACTGAAACAATGAGTATAGCTCTCAAATTTGACCTCGTTGTAGATTTCATGGAAATTTCTCTTAACTTGAAAAAATCATTTCGAGATCTCATACCTATTTAGGACAAAAGGTAGTCACCTTGACAGATGCTTTCCATTTCAATCCACCGCGTAGAGTATTCACTCAATTTCTTATAAAGATTTTCCTGCTCTATGCTTGCCCATGTTCTCCTCTCATTATCCTTTCTTCTACTCCATGCAAATGCAATTCAGTTCACTTTGGAGTTCTTAGAAGAAGAAAATTCAGTTAATTTTGGAGAAAAAATTTCTGACTCTTCAGTATATTCAAGCAGGCTCGGTGATTCGTTCAAAAACGAAAACAATAACGATAGCCATACTTAACTCTACAATACAGGTGACTTCATTTTTGTTCTTATTGTTTTTTTTTTTTTTTTTTGACGAAAAGTTCTTATTGTTTTTTTCTTAATTGGAAAATAGAATGCTATTGTTCTTCAATTTTTCTTTCTCGTGATCTAGTTGTTGTGGAATGAAATTCAGAATCTTATTTTGTTCAAACTGATCGATTGGGTGGTGGTTTGATGTATGATATCTTATTTTGAACGACTCCTTGGATTCTATACGTGTATGATTACTTGCGGTAGTTGCATTACTATGCCAGTTTCTATGTGTGAATGATGTCAAATAATATAAAGTTCATGTCCTAAAGTTTTCGATCGATGAGAATAATACTGAGTTGTATAAGATTATAGAAAGCAGTCTTCGAGGTCATGGTTGCTTTGAGTAGCAACTTGGTGCTTAATTGTATAGGTTCTGACGACTAAAGAATGGCCAAAGTAAAACCATAATGAAAGAGATTATAGTGGAGCATTCCTTGGCTACGCTATCTATAAGTTAAAGCTTTGATCCTAGTTGACTTGTCTGATATCATGCTTTAATAGATAGGTATAGAGATGTCCTGATTTTGTTCATTTTTATCTATATGAAAATGAATATGAATTATGATTCTAAAACTTATTTTAAGCTTAGGTTTTGAATGTCGCTAACTCGTTTTATCGGTGAAGCCTCTTGTATTGTTGTCCTCTTTATATTTAGTAGTTCTTGTTGTCCTCTTCATATTTGATAGTTCTTATAATATATTTTATTATGATTTATTGAGTTTTAAATCCCTGTTTTATTAAGAAGTAACAAAACACATCGACGTGGTTGAAAGTATGTATGATATGCTCAAGTTCTCAACTATTGTTGACATCAAGTAACAAAGATTTCAAACTAATCAAGCGGGTATTGACGATGGAGCAATTCTCATGTGAGTGGGGATATAGGGTTTTGACGTAGGTGGTGTTCTAGCGTGAGTGTCTGGTTAAAGACGAACTCCTCCTGTCCCACATCGTCTTCTTTTTCTCTTTTCTGTTTTTCCGTTCGGCCAAAACCTAACCCCACCACCTCACTCAATGACTTTTGCATTAAAAGCTGTAAAAGGTCAACTCTCTCCACCTCTCTGTCTCCAATTAAACCCTTTTTTCCCTTTCTCACTCTCTCTCTGTGCAGGTCAGCCATCCAACGGCTAATCGATCTTCTCCCTTTTGACCTCATCCCCACTCATTTATTTCACGGTCTCCGAGCAGTTCAATGTTCCCAGCCGGATTCCGCCACGTGTACACACCTCACTGGCTCCTCAGTTTGACCGCGCGCAGACGAAAAGAACAGAACAGTTATGCGCCATGGCAAAATTTGACTCGAGTCCCCAAGCCTGCTCTCCTTTTCTTCTCCACCAAGACTTATAAATAAATCTCTATCTTTCTCTCTAGCTTTGTACTACTTGTCGTTCCTCTCCATGGCTGTGGAGCTCATGATGGGTCTGGTTGACAGCTTTGCAGCCAAAATGGAAGAGAATGACGTCAAGGAAGCAGCCTCGGCTGGGATCCAGAGCGTTGAGAAGTTCATAAGCTTGATGTCGTCTTCTTCTTCAACCCCTGAAAGTGCTGCCATAGAATACAAAGCTGTTGCGGACATGGCGGTGAATAAGTTCAGAAAGGTCATTTCATTGTTGGATAGAGGAAGAACCGGTCACGCTCGTTTTCGAAGAGGTCCTGTGACTACTACCAGTCCACAATCGCCACTAGTTTTGACCAAAGAAACGGAGCAGCAGTCTTCATTTCAGTGTCAAGAGGAGGCTCTAAATATGAAGACAGAGCAATCCCAATCCTCATCTGCTTTCAAGGTTTATTGTCCCAAACCGGTTCTGCGTTTACCGCCTCTGCCAAAGACTAGTACTAGTTTCAATTTCTCGGCTTCGCCGGCGGTTTCAGGTTCGAATTCGTTTATGTCTGGGGACGGCGAGATTACTACTCTGCAACACTCGATGTCGTCCGGGTTTCAATTGACGCACATGTCAGTGTCTTCTGCTGGTAAGCCTCCTCTTCCTTCTTCGTCGTTAAAGAGGAAGTCTCATTCTGTGGATGATGCGGCGGCTCTCAGGTGTGGCTCGTCCTCTTCAAGATGCCACTGTTCCAAGAAAAGGTTTGTCGATCTTTTCGTCACCATCTCTGTATTTTCTTGATGTGGGATTTGATTGAAATTTTGAAATGGTGGTTTTAACTTGAATTTTGTGGATTGAACAGGAAATCAAGAGTTAAGAGAGTGACGAGAATCCCTGCTATTAGTACGAAAATGGCTGATATCCCAGCTGATGAGTATTCATGGAGAAAGTACGGCCAAAAACCAATCAAGGGTTCCCCTCATCCAAGGTACCATTTTGCATTTTGGTTCATTCTGATCCATTAAGTTGCACAAAACTTCCCTTATCTAATACCGAATAAGGAATCAATCGAGTAGTGTAGTTTCAATACTTCCGAACACTATGTATCCGTTATTATTATTTTGCGACTCTGTTTACTCGTTCATTCAAAAATCTTGTTCTTGTGATAATTGAGTGTTGTTAATCCGATCAAGGGATTGAGTTTGCTGAATGTGTGGTTTGGTTTGTGTGACAATTTTAGAGGGTACTACAAGTGCAGTAGCCAGAGAGGGTGCCCTGCACGAAAACACGTAGAGCGAGCTGTAGATGATCCGAGCATGCTGATAGTGACGTACGAAGGCGATCACAATCACTCCCAAGCTGTCACGGAGGCCATGGCAGCCATTGTCCTCGAATCGTCGTAGTCAACTCATCCAGCGGCCAAAACGGCGCCAACTACGATTCTTCGTCTTTATTAAAGTTTGGGCAAAAATAGTCAACTCTCACAGTCTCCAAGAGGATTAGTGGGTTCATATTTTTATTTTCCTTATGGGTTTATTCTTATTCTTTTGATGATCTAGAGCCTTGTTTAGAGATGGAAAAAAATGATATAGGATTAGGAATAGAGAAGATGATGGATTTGGTGCAAGGTCAATGAATCAATGCTAACTAATGGCTTTTTGTTTATTAATATGTTTATGCTCCTATACTCGTTTAATATAGGAGTTTGCTGACTCTGCGCACTTTTACTTGCTTGTTAGTTGTTCCAATTCCCACTTCACTTTTAATTCATTGCTAGATCTATTGAAAATAGTGAAGAGTCTTATGTGGATCAAGGTCCACCTGCACTAAACTGAAATTCCGCGAGTGAGTACCACGCACCGTCACTTAACCGCGGCTGATCTCTCTCTCTCTCTCTCATCGTTCTCTCTAACCTATAATTCCCAAACTACCCATCGACATTCATAATCTGAAACCCTCTGCAAATCTCCTTCATTTCGAGTCTATATAGAAATCGGCCTCGTCACGAAGGCCTTCAATCGAAGAAAGAAATGGCTTCTCATACTCGCGGCTCTCGGGCGTCGGGTTACTGTGCTTATAGGATTTACAATTTTCTGTCTTTGGTCCAGAAGCGGAAGAGGTTCGTGAAGGTCGTCGGAGCCCTAATTTCTATGGCTGAGATGGTGTCTGATTCGGTCATGACGGGGCGACGAGATGAAGAAAAAGATGAAACGGAGATCGGCCACAAATAGGACCCACGACCTCTTTCACTTGCCATATAACCGCGCGTGAACAACATGCGCCGAGATTGACCGTGGTCCACCTGCATCAAGGTCCGTATTAGAATTTTCATGAAAATAGTGAGGTTGACAATTTGAGGACTTAGTCTAGTAATGGTTAATGTGTGTGGATGAGGAAAGGAGTTTTATAACATTGGTTTTGTCAATTATACCTTAAACTACGGATTCTATTCCTTGGCCAATAAGCATGGATTAGTGTACTCTGTTTTTAACCAGGTCGCGTTCATGAATTCTCTATCTGTCACAATTATATGTAACCATTATAATTCTCTATCTTGACATTGTTGATGTTATTAGGACTTTTGTGAGTCTATGTACCCACTTAAACTAGTAATTTTGTATGGCAATGTCAATGCGGTCGTTTTCGGGTGTTTTTTCGAGTTGATAGGTTGTCAATGTCAATGTCAATGTTGATAGGTTGTCTTAATGTGTATCATTCCTCCATTTTCGGGTTTTGATAGAGGTGGTTTTAGGGCAATACGTCTTTCGTGCCGGTTTGGATCGTGTTAACCGGCTGTCATCCCATTTGAGATAGCATTTCATTTTTTTAGCCCTGCTCATGTTGGACATTGAAACAAATCCATTTTGGTTTACTTTTGGTCAAAAAATTGTGCTAGCTGGGCCAGTAGAAGCTAAAATTACCAGGCTAACTGAAAACACATCAAACACTTTGACCCAACTCATCATGGAAATCCAGTGGGAATATCCCTATGCTTAGTTGCTTGCTAATAAACCCAGAGCTGGTCAAACCCCTATTCTTGTTTCCTTACTACTTAGTTACTTTTTTTTTTTTTTTCAGTGATGAACGATCATTTATAGTAAATGAACCAAACAAATGAGCTCCATTTCCTTGTCACTGCCTCTCTTCCTGGTAACAAGAGGAAAACAAGAAGGTAATGCTGATTATGGGTGGTTTCTTTACTATTTAAAAAAATAAAAAATAAAAGATTAAGTGATATTAGTTCATTTCTGACAATTAATTCAGGAGTTTATTTACCAGTTGCATACACACTTATCTGTAACCATTATAATTCTCTATCTTGACATTGTTGATGTTATTAGGACTTTTGTGAGTCTATGTACCCACTTAAACTAGTAATTTTGTATGGCAATGTCAATGCGGTCGTTTTCGGGTGTTTTTTCGAGTTGATAGGTTGTCAATGTCAATGTTGATAGGTTGTCTTAATGTGTATCATTCCTCCATTTTCGGGTTTTGATAGAGGTGGTTTTAGGGCAATAAGTCTTCCGTGCCGATTTGGATCATGTTAACCGACTGTCATCCCATTTGAGATAACATTTCGTTTTTTTAGCCCTGCTCATGTTGGACATTGCAAACAAATCCATTTTGGTTTACTTTTGGTCAAAAAATTGTGCTAGCTGGGCCAGTAGAAGCTAAAATTACCAGGCTAACTGAAAACACATCAAACACTTTGACCCAACTCATCATGGAAATCCAGTGGGAATATCCCTATGCTTAGTTGCTTGCTAATAAACCCAGAGCTGGTCAAACCCCTATTCTTGTTTCCTTACTACTTAGTTACTTTTTTTTTTTTTTTTTTTAGTGATGAACGATCATTTATAGTAAATGAACCAAACAAATGAGCTCCATTTCCTTGTCACTGCCTCTCTTCCTGGTAACAAGAGGAAAACAAGAAGGTAATGGTGATTATGGGTGGTTTCTTTACTATTTAAAAAAAATAAAAAATAAAAGATTAAGTGATATTAGTTCATTTCTTACAATCAATTCAGGAGTTTATTTACCAGTTGCATACACATACATTTCATACTAGAATTTCAATTGTATATAATATGATCAAGATCCTTTTTTTTTTTATTATTGTTTTTTTTTTTTGGTTTGAGACATACATTTCATACTAGAATTTCAATTATATATAATATGATCAGGATCCTTTTTTTTTATTATTGTTTTTTTTTTTTGGTTGAGATCGCTTTTGAAAAAGAAAAGAAATATGCAAGACTTTGATCAACCATGATCTTTGTTAGAGTGACCAAAGCCTGACGCGAGTTGGACGCATTGGCCCGCCGCACAAGGAAATGGTTGTCGGTGGGCAATTTGTAAACCAATGGATTTACAAAGCAGCTCCTGCTCCATATATAATGAAAAATAAGACAAATCCCCTTTAGGTTTAGATTTTGGTGTCTCTGTAATAATGAAAAATGTAGGTAAAATTTTCCTCTGTAGCAATTTTAAATTTGGGAAGCAAAGAAATGGAAGATTTTACAGAAGAAAAACATGTGAGGTCCATTATATAATAGCAAAGTCTCAAAGTAGTTCTCATTAGTGCTTCCATGGGGGCCTAAAGGATATGCTAAATTTATCGTTATCGGTACTGAAAAGCTGTTCATGATTCTGCCTGCATAAAACCCTTTCAGCAATGAACCACTTCTTGCATTTCCTCTCATTTGCCTCATTTTGCAACATATAGTTTCATCACAGGAAAGAAAACAATGAGAAGAAGCGCTTCAACCAAAGCTTTGTTTTTAACCTTCTTCTTCTTCCTCCTAACATGCCTCATTGCAAACTCTGCAACTCACAACATTACTAGAAGAAGTAGCAAAGACAAAACCCACAGAAAGAAGTGTCCTATAACCAGTAGTCTACTCCAGTGTTCGAAAACACCACCGCCACCACCACCAGATTTACCAAACCCACAAAAAGTGCTCTCATTTGCAGACCAAAGGCTTCAAGTGGTATACCCAGTCATTCAAAAATTCAAGTCCATCATCACCTCAGATCCTCTCAACATCACCAAAACTTGGGTAGGATCAGATATATGCAGATACAAAGGCTTCTACTGTGACAATCCACCATACAACTTATCCGCAATCGCGCTAGCCTCCATCGACTTCAATGGCTTCCAACTCGGTGCTTCCTCCCTTGATGGGTTTCTTGATCAGCTCCCTGATATTGCTCTGTTCCATGCAAACTCCAACAACTTTTCCGGCACCATTTCCTCCAAAATTGCCAACCTCTGCTACCTCTATGAGCTTGACATAAGCAACAACTTATTCTCCGGTCCATTCCCAACCGCAGTTCTCGGCATGAACGGCTTAACTTTCTTGGACATAAGGTTCAATTTCTTCACCGGCTCTGTTCCGCCTCAGATTTTCACTCAGGACCTTGATGCTCTCTTCCTCAACAACAACAACTTCATGCAGAGCCTTCCTGATAACCTAGGCAGCTCCCATATAATCCTCCTCACTTTGGCAAACAACAACTTCAATGGCCCTATTCCAAGCAGCATTGCAAAAGCTCTGTCTTCTCTCACTGAAGTTCTGCTTCTCAATAACCAGTTAACAGGTTGTTTGCCTTATGAGCTAGGTTTTTTAAAGGAGGCCATAGTGTTTGATGCTAGCAACAATCAGTTAACTGGTCCGTTACCGTTCTCTTTGGCTTGTCTAGACAAAGTGGAGCAGCTAAGTTTTGCTGGAAACTTATTGTTTGGCTTGGTGCCGGAGGTGATCTGTGATCAGCTGCTGAATTTGGCAAACTTTTCGCTGTCCAATAATTACTTCTTCCATGTTGGTCCAATATGTCAAAGTTTGATCCAGAGAGGACTGCTTGATGTTACTAACAACTGCATTCCTGGTCTTCCATTCCAAAGATCGGTAGAAGAATGTGCAGATTTCTTCGCGTATCCCATGTTCTGTCCGAATATGGGGTCTTATACCTATATTCCCTGCAGTAAGTTTCCTTATACTTCTTTTGTTCATCAAGTGGATCCTACACCTTGAATTTTTCATAGATATGATGTTGCTCGATCAGTCATGCTTTTACTCATTTCAATGTAATTATGTAACAAGCATGTTATATTTCATGAGTCAAAATATGGTGAACTGTGAATTAACAACTGAAAATAAGAAATTGATAAGGTGATTATAGTCTGATGGAGAAGAAGTGAAGAACTCATTTCACTCCTTAGACGGCTTGTACTGCAACTTTCTTTTCAGTCTTCGTCTAAATCTTGATCTTGAACCCTCACAATACTTGGTGACAAATTCAACTATGTATAGTGGGAATCAATCATTCAAAAGAATGTAAAGGTGCTTTTTTGAAAAACTATGGTCCCAAATTTTATTCATATAATGATGGAACAGAATGCCGTCCTCTGTTGAAATCCCAGAACCTTCAAGTGATAGCAGCAATGTCACTTTCTAGAGTGACCCTCTTTGCTTTCCAGAGGACCTGAGCCAAGTGGTGGCAGGTAAGAAATGTCCTCTGCTTTGAGTGAGGTAAGCCAATGGATAAAATGTTAAAACTGAAAATGTAAGATAAATAAGATAAGGCATTACAATTGGTCACCTAAATTTCTTAGTATTAGTGGTACAGAAGTAGTTTAATTTGATAATGGAGAGCTTCATAATGCAAAGTGGAAGCTTATAGCGGTAGTTGAAGTGGACAAAGTGGTGGAGCACTGGCCAGTCAGCAAAACATCAGCTGTATTTGATATTTTTTCCAGCCAATAGCTGTGGATTGTTTGATTTGCTTCTGGAAAAAATTATAATTCAAAGAACAGATTGGCTCAACTTGTTTCTGGATCGTGATCCTTCTCTCCCATTTCTTTGCTTTTTTTTTTTTGGATGAGCATTAGACTTATGATGATGCAGATTCGGAACCAACATGGAACTGGAAATCTCCTTAAAAAAAAAAAAAAAAAAAAAAAAGAGCACTCAAACATGGTGGGATATCTCACTTAGAGAAGAAAAAGAAAAAGGATATTATTCATGGCAGAAATTCTAAATCTTTCTGAAAACCAAAGAAATTCTAAATTTCTAATGGGGTTGATAAATTGATTGGGCAGCACATCTAAGGTTTTGGGTCGGAGATATAGAAAAGGTTAGTCAGGCCCAAGTTCTAGTCATTAACTCATTATAAGGTTCGACCAACAAAGTTACGTAGATCCACCTAAAATACCTTCCAACTTTTCTAGGCCTTAACCTCACTTTATATCTGTGCTTTGTTTCATACTCCCATCTAGTCTCTTATGTTTTTTGTGTGAAATGAACTATAACGGTACATACCGTCAAGTATAAGCAATGACTTTTTAGATGGCCCACTATGATATGATGGACCCTGTCTTTAACTGTTTAACATGCATTACCTTGACCGACACCTGAACTACATTGCCATGGTGGAGATCGGCCGATTTTTCGCCGGAAGGCCACCCTCCCATGCTCTCTGAAGGGCTTCAAGAGAAGCAAGATGCATATAGTGTCTCACATAAAAAACATGTACAGGGAGGGGACCTCGATTCCTTAAGTATAAAAGGGAGTTTTTCCTTACTTAGAAATGATGGGATCCATGATCCCCACACTTATATTAATGCATAGGCTACTTAGCCTCACTCTTAATAAAGTCTTTTAAGTGGACATAGCCTCCCTTATGGGCGAGATGAACCGCCCAATATCCTATGTCACTCTCTCTATCTCTATCTTACTTTTTACTTAGTCTGCGAATTAACATTAAAACAATAATTGTCTTTCTTCTGTATTTTTGTTAGCAACTTCACATAAATTCTACTATAACCGTATTTCAAGTACTCTGGGTGTATTGCATACATTACGTTTTCTAGCGTTTAAAGGAAAAAAGATAATCTAGTAGCTGAAAGTTAAGGACCAAGGTCAAGTATGTGACCCAGTGATCTACAACAATACTCATCACATTGTGTTTTATAGTACTTTAGAGTTTTCAGAGTATTGAATTTCCGAAATCAAGGTGTATTTATATTGTGAGGCACACCACAAACAATAACTACGACTCCCAATTCTAAAACCTCAATATTCCTGAATATACGGTAGAATTTTAAAAGAACCTAATAAATGGAAAAATGTTTATGAAGTAAAACTATCCATCAGTCCTATGTTCATCTTACATTCCAACACGGACTGTACAATCACATGGTCAAGTGACAAGGTTGTAGGCAATAGGGTTTCCGTGCATAAACAAGACCTAATATTCCTCCCATATTAAACTTATCGGAACAGATCTAGAGAGTTGTGCATTTAGCTAATTAAGTATCATTATAGCCTCATTATAGACTCAAATAAATTGGTTTGTTTACACTTCATGTCAGACGTAATATGTAATTACTTTGTTACACAGTAAAAATCAAAGTTAATTATGAGCAGTTATGTTCTTCGGCCCCCCCATACAGGAAGACGCTCTCACATTTCCAGAAACCCCAAGTTACACTCCAAATCAAACCCTCAAATCTTTCACGATTTTACCCCTAATCCCTTGTCCTTGGGATTTTACTTTCACGTGATTCTGAGCTCGATCTGTCTCATCCAGACAGCTCCAACTCTCTGTGCTCTGATCGTCCTAGCTTTTGTCTTTTATCACGTACTAGTACTGCTTGCTCGCCTCCTCTGCCCTCTCCTCTCCTCTCCTCTCTTCTCTTTCATACATTCACCCCAATCAATGGCCAACTAGCAAACTACCCAGTTCGTTTTATACTTCTTTCAATTCAACCACAATGCTCATCAACCAATGGAAACTACCCTCATTTCCTCTGTTTCTACTATTCACCTCTGCTTTCCTCTCATTTTGCACCACCTCAGTTACCAGTTCTAGTTCTTCAGTGAACTCATCAAACCCCTCAGATGCTGCTGCGCTTCTTGATTTCAAAGCAAAAGCTGATTTGAGCAGCGCACTTCCCTTCTCAAAGTCAAACACCACCCTCCATTTCTGTCAATGGGCTGGGATCCAATGCGCGAAATCGAGAGTGGTCCGGTTAGTAATCCAAGACTTGGATCTCGGCGGTGTTTTCGCACCGGACACTCTGACCCGCCTGGACCAGCTCCGAGTACTCAGTCTCCAGAATGACTCGCTCACCGGACCGGTTCCCGATCTCTCCGGACTCATCAACCTCAAAACCCTCTTCCTCGATCACAACTCATTCTCCGCTTCTCTTCCGCATTCCCTCTCCTCTCTCCATAGGCTTCGAACCCTTGATTTCTCTTATAACAACCTCACCGGTCCATTGCCCGAATGGCTGAGCGGTCTGAACCGGCTCTACTATCTCCGCCTCGAGTGGAACCGGTTCAACGGAACCGTCCCGCCTCTGAACCAGTCCTCTCTCCAAACCTTTAACGTCTCCGGAAACAACCTCACCGGCGTCGTACCGGTCACTCCGACTCTCCTCCGCTTCGGACCGTCATCGTTCTTGTGGAACCCTAGTCTTTGCGGCGAGATCATTCGCATGGAATGCCACCCAAACGCGCCGTTTTTCCGTCCGGCGACTCCGTCTACAGTTCCCGCAGCTCCGTCGCCTAGTCGCGCACTCGGGCTGAGAACGGCTCAGGGCGTTGAGTTGACTCAGCCGTGTCACAAGAAGCACAAGAGAACCGCCGTCCTCATCGGCTTCTCTTCCGCCGTGTTCGTCCTGATCTGCTCGATCCTCTGCTTCGTCCTGGCCGTCAAGAAACAGAGGAAGCACGTCAAAAAGACGGACTTGTCCTCCTCGGACGACGCGGCGGCGGCGCAGGCGGTGCAGATGGAGCAGGAGGAGCTGGAGCAGAAGGTGAAGAGAGTTCAGGGGATTCAGGTGGTGAAGAGCGGGAGCTTGTTGTTCTGTGCGGGCGAGGCGCAGGTGTACTCGCTGGACCAGCTGATGAGGGCGTCGGCGGAGCTTTTGGGAAGAGGGACGCTGGGGTCCACCTACAAGGCGGTGCTGGACAACCGTCTGATCGTCTGCGTTAAACGGCTGGATGCTAGTGTGTTGGAGGGTACGGGTAGGGAAGCCTTCGAGAGGCACTTGGAATCGGTGGGAGGGCTCCGGCATCCGAACCTGGTTCCGCTCCGAGCTTATTTTCAGGCCAAAGAAGAGAGGCTCCTCATCTACGATTACCAGCCCAATGGCAGCCTCTTCTCTCTCATTCATGGTAATTTTGCTTCAATTCTGGGGTGGGTTTGACCATTTTTGTGAGATAACAAGCGAGTGAGGGATTGACACGTAAGGTACTAGATTTTGTAGTTTGTATCAGATTTTTTCTCCACCAACATTGAGAATCTTGCTTTTGGTTTAAGATCGACTAGAATAGACATGATGATAAATTATTCATTGGGGGGTTATATATAGTCTTCAATCACTTTTTATATTTGACTATATGTTGGCTTGTGAACCATAGTAACATGCTCACATGGTTCGTATTACTTGCTCAGGTGCTTAACCCTTTTATTCAACCTTAATCTTCATCAAGAAGTTGATAGATTTGGGATTTTCTCATTCTTTTTCTTTCTCCTCTTTGGCTGGTTCGATGAGAATCCTACATCGATGGATTCGTTTTATCCCATAATCCCATTTTTTTATATTTATATACCGTTTAGGTCTTTCTCATTGTTGTTAGATTGTTTCGTGTTATATGGGTGCTTTAATTTCGATAGGACCCTATTTAGAATAGTCCCTCTAGTAAATGGAGTCCTGAACTAGCTGCTGCTTGACAAGTATGGAAAGAGATCAAATTTGAATAGTAGGTAACAAGCATTATCTATCCCATTAAATACCTTTGATTTGTGGTACTGTTGGTTTCTAGATTACAAATGGCAGTAGTGTTGGAATAGTAAATTTGTACCTACTAAATGTATGTGACAAATTAAAATTTAAGTTACTCATGAACTATTTTAAAACTAATGCAGGTTCAAAATCAACGAGGGCAAAGCCTCTGCACTGGACATCATGCTTGAAAATAGCAGAGGACGTAGCGCAAGGCCTCTCTTACATCCACCAAGCATGGAGGCTTGTCCACGGAAATCTCAAGTCCTCCAACGTGCTACTTGGCTCCGACTTTGAGGCATGTGTCACTGACTACTGCCTCTCCGTTCTCGCTACTAATCTTCCGCCATGGGAGGAGGAGAACCCTGATTCTGCTGCTGCCTATAAAGCACCAGAGACTCGCCATTCAAATCACTCACCAACTCCCAAGTCTGATGTGTATGCATATGGTATTTTGCTGGTGGAGCTTCTCACTGGGAGGCCTCCGTCGCAGCACTTAGTTTCAGTTCCCCTGAATGACATGATGCAATGGGTGAGGTCCGTGAGGGAAGAATCAGATGCTGGTGGTGGTGGGGATTCAGAAGAGAGTAGTGATAAGATGGGAATGCTGCTGGACGTGGCCATAACTTGTAGATCAGCTTCGCCGGAGCAGAGACCGACTATGTGGCAGGTTTTGAAGATGTTGCAGGAGATTAAACAGACTGTGGCCGCGGATGAAACTGAGACCGAGTTAATGGGATTATGTCCTGGCTAGCTAGCGAGCCAACTAGTCACTGTTGGAACAAACTAGGAGTACGTAGTAGTATTTGATAGAAATGAATGAAAGAAATAGCTAGCTAGCTAGATGAAAACATGATGCATGCAATATTAATTGTTCTTCTGCCACGGCATTGTTTTTGTGCTCGGTTATTGACCTATCATGTATTTTTGTTGGCCATCTACTTTAGTTAATGCGATTGCTCTTGCTCTTGCTCTTGCTGCAGCTAACCAAAGAACTTTGATTTTGGTTGGTGTATCAGATATGGTCAATTTTGAATTGTTGGTGGAGGTGGGAATTTGTATTGTGTTATTCTTGTTATCATCATCCTCGCTTGCTTGCCAACGACGTTCTAACACATGACCTCGATTGTGTTGGTTTTAGAAATAATAAACGGGTCACATTTCGTTGGCACTGGAGTTTATATCAGCTCAGCCCCACATTTTGGTGCCTTAGAAGTTAGATAATTGATTCCCATTGATGGCTTTAATTTCCTACATTAAGGAGATTCAATTATTGAGAATAATGTCACACGTTCAAAAAGTAACAAGAGCTTATTATAAGATCAACTTGCCAAATGATTGAGTTTGGTGCACGGACTCCAACAAAAATGTATGAACAAAAGATAGAAGGATTAGGCATAATAGATGATATCTCTCGTAACTTATTTTCTTACTTTCGAACCTGTTCGACTCTTGAGACAACTTGTTAGATACACGTTAGTCTTTTTAGAACACGATAATCAATTTCTTACCTTCATATGTTGCATACTTTATTAACCTAATATAAATTTTAGTAAGTGACGAGATGAACACTACCGATAAATTTAATTGATGTCTAACTAAAAAAGAAAAATGAGTTATGAAGGGCCATTAATTAGTTAGGCCCAAAGAAAGACAAAATGTGTTATCGTGAGTATTGGGCCAAAGAAACCCAAGAAATAAACAGGCCGGGGGTAAACAGAATTTGCTAGAACCGTCTCTCGATCGCTTTATCAAAAGTTTCAAAATCGAAAGGAATCCGAAATAGGCGTACAAATGCCAGCATGGAGCGTACGCGCACAGAGATGATGGAGACGGAGATGGAGGTGGACACCGCCGCGACTGGGCGGCCGGAGCCGCCGCCTAATACCGGCCAAAGTGACGTCGTCAGGGACCTGCTCACATTGGCTCGCCAGCTCGTCGGTGAAGGCAAGCCTACTCAGGCCCTCCAAGCGGTAAGTTTTCATGATCATCATTTTCTTCTTAAGAGTTGGGTTCGCTTGCTCCGATTTTTGTTGCGTTTGGTTCGTATTGTGCAGAGAAATTTAATTAATTTATTAGCTTCACAAGTTTTTTTAGGTTGAAGTTTCTGGAAGCTCAAACGATTGCAATACCTTTGTTTTGGTTCGGCTTGGTTGTTAGGGTTTATACTATTTGAGAACAAATTATTTATATTTGAAGTGGGTTCATTTTCGTCTTTTGAATTAGAGGTTGTTTGTCTTCGTTTTCGAATAGAGAGTGATAGGAGTCGTGTCTGAATGCATTGTCTTTATTTGGAGAAAAAAGGGCCTGATGTAGGATCTTCAAAGCTAGCGGAAATAAAAGCTGGATGCTTAAAAAAAAATTTCTTGCTTCTTACTCATCGGAGATGGTCTTAGTACTGTGTTTATTAACAAAATGGTAGTGCTGGAAGTTAGGCTAGTTGGGTGGCACTAAGCACTGAGAACCTCGGAGGAGATTTGGAATCAGTTATTTGCTGGAAGATGGAGATTCTTACAAGGGAAAATTGGTAAAGTCAATACATCTCAAGTCTGATTAAAAATTTACAGTGCAAGTTCAGAGCCGAATCTTAATCGGACGCAAATGTTAGGTTTTGGACTTGCCTCACGTGGCTGATGTAGTGTTTATCTGTTGCTTTTTGTCTGATCTTGGTATGAGGTGTTTGGTCTAGTGAAGTGAAGGCTTGTCTAGTTGTTACCTTTGGTACCTAATTGTGTGTGCAAGTATGGAGACACTCTCATAGCATGTTAAAGCATTGAGCTGCTTGGAAGAGATGACATAATCTATGTTGGAAACCTTAGAATCAATATAACTGTGTCCACAGTGGGCTTTCAGTACATGCTAATCTGGTTTTTGGAACAGGTTATTATGGCATCAAGAACCAGAGGTGGGGATGAGGCTGTTGTTCAGTCCTTGCAACGTGCTCGTGAGCTATACAGATGTAGATTGCAAGAAACCACTGCTGTTGATCAGTTAGCCTCTTTGTTTGCCGAGTGCGCAATTGATGAAGCTCAGCCTTCAAAACCTGAATCATCAGCACATAACGTGAGTGGCCCGTCAGCTGGACCCGATGCTCATGGAACTTCTATACTGGCGGAAAGTGGCAGGATGCAGATTGTGCTGGATGCATTTTCAGATGGGAGCAGCTTCATTTGCTTACAGTGTGGAGGTCTTGTTAGCAATCATCGCAAAGACGAGCACTATGCCTACTGGTGTTGCCAAATTTGATGTGCACATGCCTGGGATGGATACTTGTGCAATTCTCTCTCTCTCCCCCCCCCCCCCCCCCCCAATCCATGATTATGTACCATGGTTCAACTTCTGTGGATCACTGGTGGAATAGTGGTTCCCAGATTCTCAAATGGTCACCACCACCAGCAAGTACAACATTGAATGTTTGGTTAGGATATTGAGAACAGGCATTGGCTGGTTTGCAGTAAAATTTATAAAATGTATTGTGTGGTTAGACTAGAATCTTGTAGTAGCTGTGTTAATCACAGTTTTCAAAAAGAAAGAGTTGGACAATATATTGGGCAGTTGTTGTTGCAAACTTGTGTGTTTATTTATATAGGTGACATGAGCAAACCAAATAATGGTAAAAATAGAAGGAAAATTCCTTTTTATTGGTGACTGAAGAATTTCTGTATCAATTACAGGTGATGAAATTTGTATTCAAAACGATGGATAGTTTTCTTTGCTTAGATAAATTGTACAAGAGAATACTGCAAAAAGAATTTGCTTAGATAAATTGTACAAGAGAATACTGCAAAAAGAAGTCCAAGAAATGACATAGCATCGTCTACTTTGATTCAATATTTTCCTCTGTTTTATTACAGATAGTCATACAAGCAAATCTCTTACACAACAAGAAACAAAAGAAAAAGTTAAATCTACAAAAGAATTTCCCTTTAGCTGAAATTGTTCTGCTCATACACAATAACATTATAGCAGCTTAGGCCAAAAGGTTATAATTACAAAATACAATTACCAAAGAAAAAAGAGAGAGAAAACCTTTTATACATATTTCTGTAACTTGGTAGAAGGAGTTTTTTCTCATGTTATTTTGTTATTAAAAGATATGTCTCACTTTTGACAGCTGAGTTCCTCCTTTCACCAGTATAACACCACTTGCAGTCTTGCACCACTGCCTTTGGTGTGGTCTCTAGCTACACAAAGTATCATCGGCAGCATCAACACAGCTTTACAAGATGCTCCGAGTTCAGTAACCATTGCAAAATTTTCAACAACAAACCTATGCATCCTTTCCAGAACGACAGTAGCAGGATCCGAATAGCTACTTATAGCACACTGCATTGTTTATAGAATTCAAAGTGGGTTAATCACTACACTAACTCTTTCAAGCCACAAAACTTCTCTTTGTATGACCATCGATTATGCAGCTAGTAGTTTCGGTCGTCCAAACAAGTGTTTTATATTACCTGCAATTCATTCTCTAATCCCCCAGCCATGTCTAGGGGTGCCATGTATTGGTCAAAGATGAGACGTGGGCAACAAATAGGCTGGTGACAGCAGAACTTCAAATCCTCCCATTTGACAGTGCTTGTACCCGAGGCTTTGCCCTTATAATTGTTTCATCACTGTGCCTAATCCATTCTGAGAGTCTCCAAGGCTTTTGCCATTTCCATTTGAATTGTACTAGCCACTGGTGATGGCTCCTCTTCCATCTCCATAGCTTTCCAGATTGTCCTATAACTGTTAATTTTTTTGTTGGCAAATGCCCGATAGGTACCATCTGCATGAACAGCAAATCCTTCTTTGTTAACTGAAGGGAAAAAAGAAAAAAGAAAAAAAAAAAAGAGGTCTCAGTTCTGTGATTGAAAATATCAGGAATTGACCTTTCGTGACTGATCTATGAAAGCTGTGGATTCTCTCACTCGGCCATTAGCAATGCCTGCTGTATACTTTAGCTGTTTTTGTGCAGGCACAGAGATTGGGGACAAGGGACCATTCGTGTCATCAGCAAAGTGTTTCAGTGAATTGTGCGAGTTCCCGTGATCATAGCCAGCCTAAGAGTTATAAGATATCAAAACAACTGTTCACATACTTGAGCCAAGGGTAAGAAACAGATGAAAATATCTGTTGCTCCAACTACTATAAAACCTATAGAAAGGACCTGGCGAATCCTCTATTTTCTAATACAAAAAACTTTTGCAAGTGAACTGTTAATTTTGAGCTTCAACATTGCTTAAGCTCTTCAAAATTAAACTCTAAAATAAAACATTACATCAGGTCCTGCCAAAGCTAGGGAGGTCTAAATTCCCAAACTTATGTTTTCAAAAGGTCTGGGTATTAGAAGGAATAGTGGCTATTCTAAAGTCTACATTAGAAGAAATAGTAGATGGTGTCCAATATCCTTACCGATGGTGGTGTTGCCAATGCAGCTGCGGCATCTTGCTCTCTAAATTTTAGTTCCTTCTCAACTTCCTTTCTTCGTGTTTCACTCTGCCGCAACAAGCCTACAAGTTCTTTGAGATGCTCTTTCATTTCCTTGATTTCCATATCCTTCTCCCAACATTGGCACCTGTCAACATGTGAAATGATACTCAATACTTCATGTGTGAATATCAAATTTTACATATCATAATAATCTGCAAGAAATTATTTAATTGCTACTAAGATCTCTTAATACCTTGCATCAGCAACAGAATCAAACATATATTGAAGCAAGTTCTTTGCATCTGCCATTGAGCGCAATTGGTTCCAACGTCCACGGTTAGTAAAAGCACGCTCTCGCTCTTCTGCCTCTGAAAGTTGTGATGCCATTGCTACAAGTGAGTTTGATGATATGCCAAGCATGTTCTCAAGTGAAGATATTCTGGCCATTCTTGCATTTGGTGACATGGAGGAAACTCTGAGCAAACAAAATACAATAATAAATCACCTGAGAGATTTTTAAGCTCTACCATCTAACTATATCATGCTAACCTCTCAATCCAATTTAAAGCTAAGAAAGGAAGAAGTACTTATTAAGTGTATTAACACAAACATACCTGGAAAAGCCATTCTTTCCTCTTGGAGGACTAAGGCCCTTTGATGCAAATTCGTCTACTTGCTTCAGCATGGCCAACTCTTCTGCCAATGCAGCACGTCTGGATAGCCAAGCTTAAATAATAAACCTCCAATAATATCTCAAATAGATTCAGTATTGAATGAATATCAATTTATACATACACTTGACTTTGTTTCTCATATTCATGACGAACTTCATGCACATTCACCATGACTTCCAGCTCATGATCTAACCACCGTTGCAGGGATTTTTCATTGTTCTAGTGATAAAAGTTGAATTATAAGGATTCAAAATCCAAAGTGAAAAACACAAAGCATTTGGCAAGAAGATGAAGAAAAGAGGTTTACCTGTCCATGTGTCCCATTGGACCCATTCCCATGGGCAACAACTGGTAAAAGTTTGCACAGTTAGAAGGGTTATTAAATGAGAACTGACAAGGCTCATGGTGTGAACATGTAAGCACCCTATGTCTTTTATAAAGAGGAAAGCTCGTCCCATGTGAGGTGATATTAGAAAGTCGGTGATTTCATATGTTCTGCTAAGGGTAAAGTCATTCTTCAATACTTCCATATGAGAGAACCAATGCATGATTAAAAGACTGCAGCCCTAAAAATTATATATACCTGAGTTGTCACGAGCAGAAGATTTACGAGCTTCAAGCAATTCTTTAAGCCTCTTGGTAGCCATTGCAGCCTCTTCAGTCTTTCTTTGAAGGACCTAAAAGAGAGGATTCCATTCAATAATGTACCATAATAATGTACTCTTTCTCTCTCATGAAAGAGAATCGTCCATAATGTGATGAAAGCAACAGGCAGTAATTCAGATTATTTCCCGAATCAGATTGAGCGTAACAAGGGAAAGTAACATGCAAAGATCAGCATCAGAAATTTATAATCAGAAACTTCTATTGCTTGACAGACTTAGCATTGAATTCTCTGAACTCAGACCATTAAATAACTAAGCAACTGAGATATACTCACCATTTTTTGGCGCTGATTTAAAGCCTGCAGCTTATGCCTTTCATATTCATTTCTCCTGCCCTCTTTCCGTAACTAATATTTGAAAGTGAAATCAAAGAAGGGAGTGAATTAATACAGGAAATCCAATTAAGAGATTTTAAATGAAGAGCCATTAGACTAAATATATTTTATATGTAAAATGCCATGAGATAACAGCAGGAGTTTCAGACTTTGTGAACTGACTTCATAAGATAATACCTGCAGCAATTCCTTCTCTCGAGATGCTTTCCACTGCCGGAATTGTTCTGCTTCTTGTTTTATCCTTTGTTGCAATTGAACCTAGAAGTTTAGAAGAATATAAATTATAGCAGTGGACGAAGTGAAATATTAGGATAAATACTTCAAAGATGCTGTATGGATTAGTCTAAACCTTTTGTGCCTTTATAGATTGAATTTCATCTTGAAGCCGCTTTGCCGCTTCATCACTTTTTTGTTTTTGCTTCAAAAGTTGAACCTGGCTCTCTTGTTTCTTCTTTAGATCCAGAATCTGGTATGTTAACATTGTAAAGATGAAACATTTCTGATTATAAGGACATCTCCTGCTTATCCAAAGACAAAAGCTTTCTAGCTGAAAATTTTGGTCACCTGTGCCTCAAGTGCCTTTAACTTTTGGGAATGAACATCTTGCAGTTTCTGTGCTTGTCCATCACTAGCAGCAAGATTTTCGACTTCACCCAACAAGTGGTCCCTCTCTTTCTGCAATATGAAACAAGTTAATGACTGAACATGTGAATACCACTTCTCTTGAATGAGAACATCAAAATTCAAAGGCTTCAAGTTCACCTGCACAGCTCTTTTCTCATCTTCAAGTTCCATTATTTTCTTTCCAAAATGCTGCTTGAGTGCCACCGTGTCAAACCCTTCAAAAGATTTCATCTCCGACTGCACATACATCAAACCCAATGTTATACATGATAAACAAGAACACCTTTATGCAGAAAATATATTAACATACACAAGTACACACCTCTTTCTGCTGAAGACGTTTATTCAGTTCATGCAACTCTTTGTCCATGGTATTTTGCAGAAGGCTGTGCTCCCACTCTTTTGCTACTTCTTCATCAATTTCCCCAGAATCACCTGCTAAAATAGGCAATACGACCCTAGATGAAATGATTTCAAGTAAAGAAAGCTTAGCCTTTATGTGAATACAACTGATTCACAGGATTCTAGGTGATTTTTGTGCACAACTTATAACAATAACAAAATTTACATAGTTGCAGGATTGCAGCTGATGTGATTGAGAAAATGAAATGTCACCCAGGACGTTCTAAACCATAAATACCTGATATTGCTTCACCCATTTGATAGTCAGCCGATTCTATACTTAGCAAACCCCTTTTAAGGCCATCAGTTTTCAAAGAGCAGGGACTAGCATCCTGAAAAATGAAGTTTAAGATGTGTATATGCCCATGGACAAGCAGATTTGAAAGAAGCAAGATCAAAGAATAGTGTGATAGAGCAAGAAACACATACTTGAGCATCTTTTTCACATTGGTCTACAACTGTGCATTTCTTTCGGTATTCATGAAGTTCTCGGCAGAGATCCTCATTAGCTGCTTCAAGCCAAGCAATTCTTTCCTTGAGAACCTACAAAAATTGATAGATTACTTAGTTAGAAGATATGCATACCTATTTTTTTTTTATAAATAAACTGCTATACAAATCAAGAATTTGTCATATTGTTTTGATTTGGTTCCTTCATTTTAGTGGAACAACCTCTGAGTCTATACAACATGGGTACCATTAACCCTTGATGGAAGAAAGCAGACATTAAAAGAACTCACATAAGAGTAATACCTGCATTTCATCAGAAGATCCTCCTCCACGGGCACAAAGCTCGGCTTGCAAATACTCTAATTGTTGGCGCATCTTCAGCATCTCATTCGACATGGGATCTCTGTTGACCTGGTACAATAAATCAGAAAAGTCCGCATAAATGACACCTTAAAAAAGGCAGAGAATTTGTATCTACATTGGGAAGGGAAAAAGAACACTAAATAATAAAACCATGAATAAGTAACAACTTACAATGGGCTTATTTTGGATATTTCGAGCACGATTTGCATATTTCAAAGTGTTCAAGGTTTCCTCAGCATTAATATCAGCAGGACTGATGCAAGCTGTACAACACAAGATAATAACAAACATCATAGGCTGCCTATGAGCAAGTATTAGTTTGCTTAACATGGAATGAGAAAAATTAATGAAGTTACCTATCATAACAGTTCGGCTGTTACCACCAAGCGAGTCCTGCCAAAACCATTACATAGTCTAAACTTAGTATTATACTTTAAAGCAGGGAGGTACATAGGAATAGCAATAGACAACAACCACAAACAAAATGGCATTCATGCCAACAGAGTTCTTACATGATTCAGTCAACAACATTTGTCACTTGTTGTTAGATCTTTTTGTTTACATATGTATATGAATAACTTAGCCTCTATATCAGAAAACTTTATCAATTTTGGAATAAAATCAAACCTGTAAAAGCCGAGTAAGTTTACTATCTCGATAAGGAACATGAAGTCCTTCCTTTCGCTTCTTCTCATCACCAAGTGCACTGATAACATTTCCAAGTGCAAGAAGACCTTTGTTAATATGAACTCCTGTTGAAGAGAAAATAATGTCCTCATGAAAATGTATAACATAAATGCACCGTAGATATAAAAAGTCACAAAAAAAGAAAGTGTATCCAACCTTCCTTAAAACGCAAACCATCAGAACCTGTCCTCTTGGCTCGCTCAGACCCAGCAAGATCTACCAAATGCAATTTAGCGCATAGATAATCTTCATTCATACTCTCATTGAGACCGTTGCCGGAACATGCTGGGTTGAGCTTATGCATTTGCTCTAATGTAATGGTGAAGATGGCATGTGAACGACTGTAGACATAAGTAGAAAAGGACCAAGTCATTAAACTTAGTGGCACTTAATCTATCTCAAAAGATAATTAAATCAAAAGATTGAAACAAATTATAAATGCAGAAACCTACATTTCTTATTGCTGTATATTAATAAAAAAAATTGAGTTCAATGATCCTTAGAAAGGACAAGTAAGGCACCAAATATACCTTGACTGATTGTTCATATTTGTACTCCCTGTAGCCCTGTTCAGTGATCCTTGTTCAAGACATGTGGCCATTTGTTTAAGTGTACTAACACTAATTTCAGTAGATCCTGCCAATGTAATAACACCATTTGATGATTCTCGAATTTGTATTGGTGGTTTTCCGGGGATTGCTACTTTTGCGGCATGCCCATTTGCACCTTCTGGTTTGCTCAGAAAACTGGGATCCAGCAAGTCTCGTACTTCCTCTTTGAGAATCTTTGCAACAAAATCTTCTACTTAGATCAGTAACGAAACTCAGATATGTAACAAGTAGTAGCTATCAAATCTTCTACTTAGGCCAAAATACTACAGTAACATCACAAAGCATGAAAGACAACTTAGTAAAGAATAAAACACCAATACAAACCTCAATAAATGAAACATGCAACTGGAACTCCGTTTGATGCTTCAAAGTTTCAATTTTGCTGAATAATACATTCATGACTTGAGGGATAATTCCAGTTTGCAAACCATCTCTGAAACCAGTGCCCATAGTATATGTTTTCCCTGAACCGGTCTGCAATAGAATGATTATGTTAGCTTCAAAGTAACACTAGCCGCAAGGTATGGAATCTCAACTCTGCATCAGAAGTGTAACAACCTGACCATAAGCAAGGACAGTAGCATTATATCCTTGGAACAAACCATCGACCAGCGAAACAATACACTCTTCAAACATTGCAGATGATGGAGAACCAGTACTGCCGTAGACATGATCAAAAGTAAATGAATGTGTCCCAATTTGTACCTGCACCATTGTCACAACCAACATTTAGTCACATTAATCAAACTGTCAGCAATCAGCATTCTAGAACTCATCAGTGGTGGAGTCACTACAGTTCTCCTGCTCTTTGTGCAGGACTCTTTCACATTTTTCCTTATCACCAACACCGCCTCCTCCTCCCCAACTTCACTGGCTTTTCACCTCCATTTTCACAACACCTCGCGACAATATTTAGAATTTGTTCGAGTACAACTAGTTTCGTATTGACTTGTTGCCAAACAATGGCCATTTCAATGATTTCATGAGAGGAAAAAAAAAAAAAAAACTGGGTTTGGATTGCAAAGGTCTTAATTAAGCTTTGTATATTGTAGTTATTTTGTTACTGGGTATCTAGTAATGCAATTGGACATGCACATTCTATTAGACTAGAGATTATGAAACGGTGTGAGTTAAAGAAAAAAAAAAAACTACTGATTGCTTATGCCAAAAACAAATTTACCATGAATAAGAACCGAAGAGAAGAAATTAGCCTATAATATATTATCAGTTTCAAAAGAATATTTATTTTATATCCCAAGCTTATACATTTCTGGCTTCGCCACGCCGTATAAACAGAGAAGAAACACTCGTTTTTTTTTTTTTTTTTTCTAAAGAAGAATTAAAGCAATTTAGGTAAAAATATTTCACCGGTTAAATCGATGGCGTAAATTCAACCAAATATTAGCAAAACTCTCAGAGAAAGTTTGATTTCTCAGATGTTACCGGAATTGGACTATATAGAACTAAATGTAGCCATCAGCTCCCAATCTCAACCAATTAATAATTACATGAATTCGAGACCATGAATCCAGAACTCGGATCCAAAATCAAAATTAGCAAATAAAGCACGCAATGCTCCTATGCCTCCAATACTAAAGCCGCAACCATAACTGAATCTAGATCTCCAAGATTTCGATTCCCTCCTACTCAGTTCTCCGGCACGCTCAGTAAGCTCTTCGACTAAGTACTATATATAAAGAAAAGAAGGAAATGCAGTGATTTAATTTGACCAATAGTGACAGTACCTGAGGCTTCCCAGGGACTACAGTGACGCAATCTTTACATCCCTGCAGCTTCTCGTCTCCGACGAGCGGCCGGATGTGGACGGCCACTTTAACACTACAATCCTCCCCGGCTTCCATGGCAATCAACGAGCTCCTCCTCCAGCGCAACAGAGGAGAATCCGGAGATAAGAAAAAATGAAAAGAAGATTGAGAAGGAGACAATGAGCGGAGAATATTGCGAGATCAAACCGTTCTCATTGTCTAAGAATTCGGGTCAGGGAAAGTGATACGCCAGCTAGGAGGCCATGTGTGAAAGAATGAAGCTAAGAGAGAAGATTTTGGAGGAGCTCATTTGGTTCGAGACGGGGGGACTGTGATAAGAGTGTGGAGAGAGAAAGTAGAAATAGTAAGAAAAGGGAAGGGTAGTTGGGGAAATGAGCGCGTAACTGCAAGGACAACAACCACTATCATTTTCCTTCCGCTTCACTACACAACCGCCCAGACGGTTTGCGCTCCCTGAAACTTTTATGACACTCTTTCCGGAATTGCCCCTCCAGCTTTTTGCAACGGTCTCCGTAATGTTTGACACTGACGTGGGGGCTGTGTCCAGTTGCGAGCTGTCACCATCGCCCCCTGCGTTATTACGTCTTTGCCCCTTTTATCTGGATTTTCCTCTTTTCCGGTTGGTTTGCGGTCTCACGGTACCGTTTGAGGGGGGCGGGAATTTGGTGAGGAAAAGCGACGGCCACAGCGCACCGAGCCACGTGTGATGGACTATGGAAATTGGTGTCATTTTTCTGCATCCAACAAATTAGAGGGCTAGTCATGTCCTTAAATCACAATTACAAAGTAGAAAACGCAATCGATATGTTTCAAATTTCTCTACTTGATGTTTGTTTTTTTTTTTTTTGAAAGGGATGTTTGTTTTTAAGTACTAAGACCCAGTTTGGTTGGCCGGAATGTTACAATGAAAAAATGAATTGTACTAATTTTCCTTTCAATGATGGAATGAAATTGATTTAGCATTTCCATTTGTGGTGTTTGGAAGGATTCAAGACTTGAAATTAGAAAATGGTTTGAGAGAATTAATTTGTTAATGATTTTTTAATAATGCCTAATCGAATTAAATATGGAAGATTAAAAATGAATGAGTGGAGATAAGAATTATTAATTGATCAGATTTTATGAGGGGCTAAACAAGTAAATTTTCAATTCCATTGAGTGAAGGAATTGAAATATCACACTCTAGATGGTATTTCTATTCCGTCTCTTTTATGGAATTGAAATCCGGTCAACTCATTTATTTTACTTTTCTTTTCAGACTTATGATTTAACCAAACATGGCAATTTAATGGAATGAGAAACTATTTCACATTCCAGATTTAATTTCCTGGCTAACAAACGGGGCCTAATAGATTATAGATTAACACATGGAAATAGTTTATGAATTTACTCAAACTATAATTCTAAGTCACGAGTTCTAAACTATTGAATGTAGTAAATGGAGTTGTTTGTAAGAAAATTACCTATTAAAACATTACAATTTTTTATCACAATTTTTTTGTTTAGGGTTCTAAGAATTAATGAAATTCAAACTTTATACCTCTACCAATATTTTAGTGTAAGATAAAGCCTTTCTGATTTTGACTAGAATATGTGTATAAAATGTACTTGTTAAAACCTGGATATTACAATAGTACACTTCTAAAATGATTCCAAAAGTGTTCAATTTGATTATGAAAATATTCATTTTGTTTGTATTTTGGATTTTTTTTTTTTCTCTTGTGATAAAATGTCATTTTCTGTAACATGTAGTATGGGACTATGGGGAAAGGGTATCACTATGTCTTGGCGAAGAGGGCAAGTGAGTTGAATGGGAGGCACCCAACTAATGAAAAGTGATAATTAGAGGGAGGTCCGCTGCAGTAAAGCGAGTGGACGGAAACACAGTCCCACACAAATTAGACAATGCCAGCTGGTGGTCGCCCACCCTCACATGGCCATAAACCCACCTAGCTGGACCCCACTCCGATCACTGCCCCTCCACCACAGTCCTCTCCAACTCCGACGACGAATGGTCAGACTCAGACGTTTTCACAAACCTGTGGCACCCGGGTAAAATAACTCATCCCCTCTATTTCCTTAAAGAATCACATTATTTAGCTTTCTGAGAATTGTTAAATTAGTCACCGTTTGCAGTGTGCTGAGTTATTTTAAACAGATTCTGATTTTGAAAGACTATCTGTATCTCTCTACATCGACTTGTTAAATTTAATAATAAACCAAATTATTATGAATCTTGTTCAATAAATATGCTTTTAAACGGTACATCAATTTTTAATAATGCTATTAACCATTTATTTGCCCAGACTGCCCAGTGGTGGTTGCACGGTTAATAATTTAGTATTTTAGGCGGCTCAAATAAAAGTGTAGCAAGTAGATGAGCAAGGTCCATCAAATGGAGTAATGTTGGTTGATGGTGATACTTGAATTATTTAAGTGGTGATCGAAACATATTTATACATTTGGGATCCACAGTACTTGAAAAAAAAAATAGACAAGGAGCTAAAGATATCCATGGTTCCAAGTTTTTATTTTTTTTATTTTATTCTTCTGTGGGCCAAATTAAGATAAGGGGATTGTCTTGTATATTTTTGTGTTTTGGCCTATAAGATTAGCTACATGATGTTTCAATTTTTGTAGGAGTATTACAGATGTGTACAGTAACGTACATAAATTGACAATCATTATTTCTCGCAAACTACCAAAGTATACAAAGTTTTTGATTCAAGTTGTACTAACTCGTGATCGTAGAGTCTCGATCAAACTTTTGAAAAACACCCACAGCAATCCACAATTGATAAATATGTAATTTAACTTTAATATCATGATGAGGTACCGGTTTTGAGATAAAATTATACGCTCTTTGACAAGATTGTTAGGTTAAGAATAATATACGTGTTGAATCAGCTACTCATGCATCCTGATGACTTGTTTTTAAACGCGAAAAATAAATAAAACTCTCTCCGCTCCGCCCTGAAGCTAGCGGTAGACTGCAAGTTAAGCAAGCAGCTCCAGATGCACCAACGGGGTTTCTGCAGTTCTTTCGAGCTACAGCTCCTTAATTGAGAGTGAAGGAACCCAGAGAAAAGCTGATGAAAATGATCCCAACCTCAAGTTTCGTGACCCCAATACCTAACTTCCCACTCATTCCATTTCTCTGATTCGACCGTTAGCTTGGAGGCAGACCAAGCAACTATCCGGAATGTGAAATAAGGCCCCCACTTATATTGCTTCGTTTGCTTTGCTAAGGAAAAAGCTCTAGTTTGTTCAAACTTACATTAATATAAAGATGATCTTGCCTATTTCAAAAAGATGATATTGGCTGAGTTTAGGGTTCTCCTATTAAATTACTTGCCAGTGTGGGAAATAGCTCTCTGTATGATATGATGTCTTACCATTTACCTTTTAAAGCCTCAACCTAATCACATATGATACTATAAAATGTGCCTTCTTAAACAAGGCACCTAAACTTTTTCATTTTTGGGTCAATTTTTTTTTTCCCAACCTTGTGAGTTAATTACTTCTCTCTTTCACTATGCAAGATTACTATCTTGAGGAAGTACATATTTTACCCCGACTTCTTTCACAAAAGTACGAAACATTATCATTCGGATTAATACATGAATCACTGTAATAATTTTTTTTTTTTTTAAAGAGATAACGTTGCTACATTTTTTAACATGTTTATAATTGATTGATTGCACTTTTAAAATAATTTGGGAGAAGGTCTCAACTTATAATACTTGCGTACATCTAACACATTGCAGGGTAATTAGCCTTCCTGTAAATAACCTAAAGAAAAGAAATCCAACTCATTGTTTTCAATAGAGCACGAGGGCGGCCACATGATTGAAGAAAACTAAACACATTCTTTTTAACCGTTTCCAGTAGCTTTTTTTCAATGGAAGCTCGATCAGATCAGAGAATGTGCTGGCTGTTAGTGAAGCATTGGTGCCTCTTTATTCTATTCCCTTCACCACATCCATCTTTTTCCTTGTGCTCTCTTTCCCTAACCATGTGGAGCTTTGCATCACATGCTTCTACCACCTTTACATCACTACCATTATTCCCAACCTAGCTTCCTTTTTCATCCAAGCTAGCTAGCTCCCATTTTCCTCTATCACCCAATCAGTAAGTTGGTCTGACGGCCAGACTCAAGATCTTTTCTTCAAACGATCTATGATCTCTTATCTTCAAAATGATTAACACCATAATTAACACGGATTTTGGACTATCTCACAGTCCAATCACATTGATTAATTCTTTAGTACAGAATTATGCTAACATAGGAGAGATATGATTCCAAACTGCACAATTATTATGAGTGTGGTCCAATTGTCTACTCAAAGTGAATGAATATCCAAATCTAAGTGTGCTTTTTCGGAGTCTTTCGCTTCCATCATATCTTGTCTTGGATCAATCTTGCAACCTTATGCTTAAAAAGCCATCGTTATTTCTGGCTCCAAGCATCAGAAAAAGCACCAAGAGTGTGGAGGAGGAGACACAACATGTGAGACTCTGCAATTTTCCATCATTAGCGTCCATCAGATTTTGGTCTTGATGATTACTACTTCCATCATATTTTTTTCTAAGTGGTCTTCAAGGCTCAGTCGCTTTTGTTGGTACGGCCGACGTCGTTTTGGCCAACGTGGTCGTGGTGTGAGTTAGGAACTTGTATATATTAGGCCCAGAAGGATTTTGGGTTAGGTTCTTCTTCTTAGGCGATTAAATAGGCCAGACTGATTGTTCTTTTGGTTGTTTGGAGGAGGAAACGTAAAAAGAATGTGGCAGTGTGCACTGTTCTTTTCTACTTAATGAAGAAATTTACACAATAGTTAGGTTTACATTTGAGGTTTTAATTCTGAGCATCTACTATCGGTTGATAAAACACAAGGTTTAAAAGAGTATCGTCGATGAGTGTCTCGACATCGGTTTTAACTTTTAAGTTTTCTTAGGCTCCAAATCTCGTATTCGAATTGGATTCCTAATTAGTCTTACAATCCGATACCAGATTTTGAATTTCTATGAGTATGCCCTAAAAGATGGGCTGGTCCGAGTCCTATCCTAATTTTGGGCCATTGAATAGGCCGACTGAACCATATGTGGGCTTAACCCAATCTGTTTTGGTTCATAGCATAAAGCTTGGGCCATGCTGTTTTTGACCATGGCTAGCCCAATAAAACCCAATAATGTTGGTAACATGTCATTTTGATAAGGGTTTTTGTCCATTTACACCATTTTTAGAGATTTTTTTCCCAGTTACCCCACTAAGTTTTTTTAATTCCCTCTTACCCAAAACACTCTAAGGAGGTCTTCCCTAATACCCCATTAAGATTTTTTTTTTGTTTTTTTTTTTTTTTAATACCATTTTACCCTCACCTTTGTTACTTAGAGAGAGAGAGAGAGAGAATGGAAGAGAGAGAAACCATAGGGGACTTCGCCGGAGCCCGGTCACCGGCCGCCGGAATCCGGTCACCGGCCGCCGGAATCTGGTCACCGACCTCCGCCCACCGGAATTTGCTGAAAATCTCACCGGAAGGTTTTTTTGCCCCCAATAGATATCTATTGCCCCCCAATAGACCTTTATTGCCCCCTATTGCCCCCCAATAGACGCCTATTGCCCCGATAGTATATTGCCCCCTAATAGACGTCTATTGCCCCCTAATAGACGTCTATTGCCCTCCAATAGACGACTATCAACCATGTATTGCCCCCCAATAGACGACTATCAGTCATGTATTGCCCCCCAATAGACGTTTCGATTACCGAAATGGGAACTAATTTTCCTAAAATTACACAAATAAAACTTTGATTAAAGAAAAAAAAGAGGAGATTACGTCAATTCAAAACGTCTATTGCCCCCCAATAGACTTCCATTGCCCCCCAATAGACGCAATAGACGTCTATTGCCCCCCCCAATAGATCTTTAAGAGGCCTCTATTGCCCCAATAGAACCTTTTTTTTTTCTTTCTTTTCATTTTGGGCTTCTGAACCAATTTACAGCAAAAAAAAAAAAAGAAGTTGATTTGGGCACCCAGAGAAAAGCTCTGGGCACCAAATCGTGGTTCTCCTCCACCACCGGCATACCAGATCCATGTTCTCCTCTGCCACCGGCCTGTGTCGAGGCCGGAGAGCCTGGGTCGAGCACCAGAGGTCGAGCTCGAGTGCCAATTCCCGCCGGAGATGAGCTGCGGTTTTGATTTCGTGATCGGCGAAGCCAAGCAACCGGTAACTTCAGTCTTCAGCACGAACTCGCCGCCGGCAATGGATGGCGCGAACTCCGAGCTCGCTGCACGAACCGGAACTCCGACCTAGCTGCACGGAGGTGACGTAAAGGAGCTCCGAGCTCGCTGCACCAACTCGCCGCCGGCTGTACGATCGATGACGCCGGCTGCACGAACTCGCCGTCGTCTTCTGGGCTGCACAAACTCGTCGCCGGCTTCTGGACTGCACGACTATCGCCAGATGAGAGAGAGAGAGAGAGAGAGAGAGAGAGAGAGAATCAGATCGAAGAGGAGAGAGAGTCAGATCGAAGAGGAGAGAGAGTCAGATTGGAGGGGAGAGAGGAGAGAGAGCTAGATGGCATATGGTGTAATTTATTAATTTGAGTGAGGGTAAAATTGTCTTTTTAATTTAAATTGGGTAGTGGGGAATAAAAATCTGTTGCTGGGGTAAGTAGGATAACTTTGGCTCATTTTGGGGCTTTTGGTCAAGGACCCTTTTGATAATTCTATATGTAGTAGTTTAGCTCACAAGTACGTACAAGGAGTTGAAATTAGTTGAGAGGTTACGACTTACGAGACAAATATAGGCCAGTTCGCCCAAGTTCACTCATAAACTTAAACTTTACAATTGACGCATAACATGTTTGTAATAGGACTCCGATCAAATGGTTACATCTAACGTTTAGAACAATATATTATCGAGAACTAAATCGAACTAGAACCATCATATTTTAAAGTTCACATATAAATCATGAAGGAGAACATGCTCATCTATCATATTTGTAAACAGTTCATTTAATTAATTAATTGTAGAATTAAATCAAAATGAGCAGGTAAACTTTGTCAAATAAGAAATAGGATTAATTTCAGTTTACCCCCCTGAGGTTTGGGGGTGTCATCATTTCACCCCCCAAACTCTCAATTTCACTTTTTTACCCCCTGAACTTTCCAATTTCAATCAGTCGTGTCCAATTTCTACTATTCCGTCCAAATTGGACTTTGACTCTGACTTTTGAGGGGTAAAATGGTCATTTCAAGACAAAAAAAATTAAAAAAAATAATAATTCTTTTTTCTTTTTTTTTCTTTTCTGTTTCTTCGTTTTTTTTTTTTATGTTTCTTCGTTTTTTTTTTATATTTTATTTTGTCTTCAACCTATACACCACAAGTTATAATAGGTTTATAAAAATAAAAAAAATACTCTAGGTGGTTAAAAGCCGCTCGCTGGTCTACAATATTTGTTATATATCTCCGATAAAGTGAAGAATTTTAGGATATATCCCTAATAAAGTGAAGAAATATCTGTAAAAAATAATTTTACACTTTATCTGTAAATAAATATCTGTATATCCCCAATAAAGTGAAGAAATATCTGTGTAAAATCATTTTTGGTCTGCGATATTTGTGATATACCTCCAATAAAGTGAAGAATTTTAGGATATATCCCCAATAAAGTGAAGAAATATCTGTTTAAAATCATTTTTTACAGATATTTATTTACAGATAAAGTGTAAAATTATTTTTTATAGATATTTTTTCACTTTATTGGGGATATATCCTAAAATTCTTCACTTTATCAGAGATATATCACAAATATCGTAGACCAGCGAGTGTGTAAAATCATTTTTTACAGATATTTATTTACAGATAAAGTGTAAAATTATTTTTTACAGATATTTCTTCACTTTATTAGGGATATATCCTAAAATTCTTCACTTTATCAGAGATATATAACAAATATCGTAGACCAGCGAGCGGCTTTTAACCACCTAGAGTATTTTTTTATTTTTATAAACCTATTATAACTTGTGGTGTATAGGTTGAAGACAAAATAAAATATAAAAAAAAAAAAAAAAAAAACGAAGAAACATAAAATTTTTTAAAAAAAAAAGGAAAAAAAAAAAACGAATTATTTTATTTTTTTATTTTTTTGTCTTGAAATGACCATTTTACCCCTCAAAAGTCAGAGTCAAAGTCCAATTTGAACGGAATAGTAGAAATTGGACACGACTGATTGAAATTGGAAAGTTCAGGGGGTAAAAAAGTGAAATTGAGAGTTTGGGGGGTGAAATGATGACACCCCCAAACCTCAGGGGGGTAAACTGTAATTAATCCTAAGAAATATTTTGGCCAAAAGCAAAATAAAATTTACTACTATGTTTTCTGTTGGCCAATGCGGCAAAATTTTGTCTGCCAACGCAAAGAAGCGACTTGGTTGACCCTGCACCTCATTTTCATAATAGAATCTCATACAAGCGAACCAAGGTGAAGAGAAGAAGAAGAAGAAGAAGAAGAAACCACAACCCTACTACTCCGTTGCTCCGCCATCGCCACCGCCGCCGCCGCACTCCATTCAATCTTTCAGGTACTCATAACTGTCTCTCCGACTATGCTGACCTCATCAATATATGCATGCGTGTCTTTGGATCATCAACTACACCACTATAACAATGATGATTGAGCATGAATTTTCCGTGAAATTTCGTTTCGATGTGCTCTGTAGCTTTTGGATCTCATTGAATCATTGATCACTATATCTGTAGAGACTGGATTTGTGTTCAGAATTTTTCAAATCTTAATATAGTGTTTTGTTTTCATGGTGGTACTGCTCATAATAAGTAGATATCCGCTTACCTTATCTGCTGAGCTGAGCTGAGCTCTTGTAGAATGAGATTTCGTAGGCTTTTTACCTGTGAATGATCAGTTAATTGGTTAATAACAGCATTTATATGCAGGATCCTGGCGTTTTGTTAATGAGTTATATCAAGTAAAATGGCATCGAATTATGTTTTGAATTTGGTGAATTCTACGTTGGATTGGGTGACAGCGACTTTAGATGCTCCCTCCTCCAGAGCTGTTGTTTTTGGAGTGCCCATTGGTGGTAGGCTACCGATTTTTTTTACAACTGTCTTTATGAGATTCATGCTTTTTATTAATGAGAGTTTGTCTCTGATCAACAAATCTTTGTTGTTTGGCCTTTTTTTCTTGTAGGACATCTTTTTGTAGAAGTACTTCTTTTTGCAGTCATCGTTTTTCTACTCTCCCAGAAAAGTTACAAGCCTCCTAAGAAGCCTTTAACAGAGAAGGTTTGTGTAAAAGTTCTATGGCAGCACCTTCGTCTTGTTGAATAGTACACGCTGCTTGCACACCTCGCTTAATCTATTGGACTGCTTTTTATATCCGTAACTTAAGAAAAATAAGGAGTTCAGAAGTGTTGAGGCATTGTTGTAATTTGATTATACTTCCTAGTGAGATTTGAAAAGAAAAGATCTGTGTAACCAATTTAATTGTCAACTTTTGTCTCAATGAATATAGTTTTTAGTGATGCCACTATTTGCATTTCACCACGTATGAACTTGCTAAATATTTAGTATGATTATACGCTTCTGATTCTTGTGCTTTCTGATGTGACATGTGGCATGAATTCTTAACTGAACTTTGCTAGTGTATTGGTACATGTAGGAAATAGATGATCTATGTCAGGAATGGGTTCCTGAACCTCTCATCCCCCCTATCACTGAAGATATGCAGTATGAACCCCCAGTGTTGGAAAGGTGAGTGAGCTTAGTTTCTAGCTCCTCATAAACCAATCCATAGTTTAGCTATGCTTTGATTTGCATGTTCCTTTTTTTTTATTTCCATCAGGGAGAGAGAGACCAGAGAAGTACTGCCTATTATTTCTGAAGAAAGAATAAAAAATTCGTTATTGCAATTTTCTTAGTTAAAAAGATGTTGCCTATGGGTACAAATAAAACAGTATATTCTTTGTTCTAAGGGATATTGCTAATGAGTGGAATTTATTCAGTGCTGCAGGGCCACACACAATAGTTAATGGCAAAGAAGTCGTGAACTTTGCTGCAGCAAATTATCTTGGATTGATAGGACATGAGAAGTTGCTTGTAAGAGATAACTTTTCATATTACTGATATACTTTTTCTACATGAATGATAGCATGAATAGCACATATATATTTCTATGTCTAATCTCAGGAGTCATGTACCTCTGCATTGGAGAAATATGGTGTTGGTTCATGTGGTCCTCGTGGGTTCTATGGAACAATTGGTATGACTTATATACTATGAGATAAAATATTGATGTTCTTTTCTTTTTATAGAAAGGTAGACACCTGCTGTATATTTTTTATTGTTTTATTTTGCATCAGATGTCCACCTTGATTGTGAGGCAAGAATAGCAAAGTTTTTGGGAACTCCTGACTCAATTCTCTATTCTTATGGTCTCTCCACCATGTTCAGTGCAATTCCAGCATTTTGCAAAAAAGGAGATATCATTGTTGTGTGAGTATGCATAACCTCGATCATGTTATTTATTGTTGTCTTTTGCTCTGGGCTGTAAAACTTGTTTAGTTGGAGAGTTTTTAATGAAAGTGAATAATTTGGAAAACGTATCATGGCAAATCTCATGACTTTAAGCTAATTTCTAGATCTTTTGATTGTTACTTCTGATTACAATTCAAAATGATGGTCAAAATACATTCAAATTACTGAAAAAGTAATTGAAGTATGTAAACTATTCAGATGCATACTGATTAATTTGTTTACTCATTGCTCTCATATTTTTTAGGTGCCACATTACTTTTCTATTTTACTACTGTACTGGCCTGGGCTTCGAATATATGGAGTTTCTGGCTGCTAAATACATTGCACAACGATTTCTGTTTAGATATGAATTTATATGTAAAGTGGTTTTTGTTTCTCTTTTTTAGGGACGAAGGAGTCCATTGGGGAATACAAAATGGTCTTTATCTTTCTAGAAGCACAATTGTGTATTTCAAGCATAATGACATGGAATCATTAAGGAATACTCTGGAGGAAATCACTGTGAAGAGTAAGCGGGCTAAGAAACTCCGGCGTTACATTGTGGTTGAAGCTGTTTACCAGGTATTTATGTCTATGCATTGCTATTACATCAAATATATATTTTTTTTTTTTGGCATGTTGTGAGTTCTTTGAAGACACAACTCAGCATCATCCATTTTCATTATAGGGTTGCTTATACTATGCAAAATAAATGCGAGACTTCTATCTCTACATGAATTGCTGCTATAGTGCCATTGTCAGCAAGAGGACAATTCTACTTAAAAACCAAGATCATGTCTCTAGGAAGTCAACACAATGACCTTTCACCTTTTCATAGTTGCCATGTTAGCAAATTGCCTCCATTTTTTTAATAAGAATTGAAATAGCTTAATGCAATTTAGAAGTTTTGATTCCTATTTGTAGGTGTATTGACTTGTTCTGTTGTCATGTACTCTGTTACCGCTTTCTGATGCTAAGTATTTACTTATGTTATGTTGTTTTATTACTTTGACCGATGTGGAAATTGTACTAAAACAGAATGAGATCTCTTCTTTAGCTCTTTCTATGCTGTCACATTATAACATACAGTTACTCCTTCTTCCCCTAGTTTCTTCCAATTAGTTAAAGAAATTGCTTGACTGGAGGTATTGAGTGGTTATCTTTTATCCTAAAATTTGCAGAATTCTGGCCAAATAGCCCCCTTGGACGAAATTGTTAAATTGAAAGAGAAATATAGGTTTCGTGTTTTATTAGATGAGAGCAACTCATTTGGTGTCCTTGGAAGAGCTGGACGAGGTCTCACAGAATTTTGCGGGGTGCCGGTATTTTTCAAACAACCTTAAAGAAAAAAAAATAAAAGATCACAATATATCGGTTCATAGTTAGTTTGTGAATTTCCGGTGGTGTGATATCTGCAGGTTGAAAAGATAGATATTATTACTGCTGCAATGGGACACGCCTTAGCCGCAGAAGGAGGATTCTGCACTGGAAGTGCTAGAGTCACTGATCACCAGGTATGGTCATTATAATATGTGAATAGCCATATGATATGGTTACTGACATATGTGTCAAAACATTGGAATTCTAACAAGAAATTTTTTGTCTTATCATAATAATGATTATGTCTTTGCGTGGATATAAAATATCATTTTCAAAAAAAATAAGTTTTGGGGTATTGTCTGTGGCAGCGATTGAGCAGTTCTGGGTACGTCTTTTCTGCTTCTTTGCCCCCTTATCTTGCGAGTGCTGCCATTACTGCCATTGATGTTCTTGAGGAGAATCCTGATCTGTTAACGAAGTTGAAGAAAAACATTACGTTACTATGGAAAGGTCTGTGCTTGATCTCCTTTTTCATGTGCATAAGTGTGTTTCTCTTGGTTTTTGGATAGTTATCGCACTGCTAGTGTGGTCATCACTTGATTAGTAAGTGTCTTAGCAGTCGCTTATCACATGCTTACGCTGGCATCCTCTTGATTGAGTATTGTGCTGTAATGTGCAGGATTGTCAGGTGTAATGGGCCTCTTATTAGCGAGCAATCCAGAATCACCCATTGTGTTTCTCAAACTACAGAAGTCAACAGGTTCTGTGAAGAGTGACCTGCAACTCCTCGACGATATTGCTGACCATGTAAGTAAATGGTTTTATCTTGATTACACTAAGCTGAATCAATTTCTGCTGATTTTCTTTCTCAAGTATATTTGTTGTGGTTTTGCAGTTGTTAAAGGATCATTCAATTCTTGCGGTGGCGTCCAAAAGGTCGACACTTGATAAATGCCGTTTGCCTGTGGGAATTAAACTGTTTGTTTCTGCTGCCCATTCAGAATCAGATCTGCTCAAGGCATCAGAGTCACTGAAAACGGTTGCGGAATCAGTGCTGAAGAATCATATATGACTGGAGAATGCCTGATTTCTCTTGCCTGACTGATGCACATCCTCTGTCTTTACGAACCCTTCGATGGTTGAGCAATTTTGAAATGCAGGATAACGGTGAAAGGCCTCTGGTTGACGCGATAAAGATATGATTAATTTTCATCGCTGTTTAACATGTGATCGGTATTTTTTTCGGCCACTGTGTATACATGTGATCAAGATTAACGTCAGATTTAGTCTTAGAACACAAATACATCTTTGATTGTTCATAGCGCTGGTCAAAATATTCATGTTACAACTGTACATTGGTTCTTGAAGCTTGATTTTTATGACTATTTTTTCGTTATCGAAGATGTCAAGGAAATGGTACTGTTTCTATCGGTTGAAAATTGGAATGACGACTGATCTAAATTATCGTTCTTCGCTTGTTTTTATATTTTCTTATTACATGATTACATCAATAATATAACTTAGAATATACAATAATAACTAGTATTTTGTGGGCTCACGTCACGATTTTGTTTCCGCTTTACAAAGGTCCTGTTTTATATTTTCTCGAACAAATGCCTATATTTATTCTTTATTTTACAGTAAAAAAAATGGAGCATTAAACTCAATGGAGTTGTCTAGTGAAAGCATGCTAGGCTGTAAGTAGGGCGGACACAGCAGAGTTTCTTCTAGTAATATGGGGTCTCTGATTCGAACTCTAGCTTGTGAAAAACATTCCTTGAAAAAGAGTCGTACCAAGTTGCTCTCGTCTCGGAGGTGGCAGGCCACCAACCAAAATAACAAAATGAAGCATTAAAACACACGCGCATGGAAGTTTCGTAAGCGCGTAGTTGTACAATTGTACTATAATTTCGTTGGATTTGGATACGGTAGAATATAATAAAAAGCGAGCTGCTTAATAGGACTCTTCTACTTTTAGGCGGCTGCGCTTCCTCCATCAATCAATCATCGTCTTCTTCTTCTTCTTCTTCAGAGACAAAAGAGAATGTCTGGAGGAATCGCGCGTGGTCGCCTCGCAGAGGAACGAAAATCCTGGCGTAAGAATCACCCCCATGTCGGTACCTTCTCTCTCTCTCTCTCTCTCTTTTTTTTTTTTCAATTTTCAATTTGAAGGTCTTTGCTAATAATTGGTAATCGCTGTTTAGGGTTTTGTGGCGAAGCCAGAGACCGGTGCAGATGGCTCCGTCAATTTGATGGTTTGGCAGTGCTTAATCCCTGGGAAACCCGCTGTGAGTTTTTCTCTTCTCTTTGGAAATTTGTATTTAGCTAGTCAATTTGGGCATAAAAAGGATTTAGGTTTTGTGGTTTTATACTTTTACCCTTGTATTACTCTAATCAGACTAAGATTTTCAGTTATGTGTGTTTGAGAAGTTTGTTTGGTATACTGGTTGCTCATATTGCTGTTTAATTCATAGCAACTCTTCGGAGTCTGGCAGCAGCACCTCTACTATAGATCAATTGACTGGTATCTTCTGTCAAGACGTTTATCCTTTCGCATTAGTATTTAGTAACCCTGTCGAGTCGATGTTGTGGATTATTTTCTTACATTCTGAGCTCTTTTCCGATTGTTGTTGTGGTGGACTGTCTCCTGTTATGATGTATTTGTTTCTCTGTTGGGCAACCTGAAGTACAACAGATAGAAACCATGAGTAGGATGTAATGTGCCATTTGGAGAATTTTAAACGGATGATTTATTTAAGCCTCAAAGATCTTATTGATTGTAGTAGTGTAGAGAGGGTCTATTAATTGAATATTGGAAGTTGGAGATTAATGTAGCAACTTAACGAGCATGTTATGGTCTAGATGAGTTGATATTTGTTGCTTTATAGATAACGACATTGCCAGTCCTTATTGATTGTCCATTGTTGCTTCATATTTTTGCCTCTTCATTGATGATGTGAATGTCTCTGTACTATCAATATTGACCATATTTCAAATGCAGACTGATTGGGAGGGTGGCAACTATCCACTTACACTCCAGTTCACTGAGGATTACCCCAGCAAACCCCCAAAGTGCAAGTTCCCTCAGGGTTTTTTCCACCCTAATGTTTATCCTTCTGGAACCGTATGCCTTTCAATTCTCAATGAGGATAAGGTGAGTAAATATCACTACATTTACTTATATAGGGAGATTTTGTCAATTATTGAAGTAGCGTAATGGGAATTCCTTTTTCAGGGGTGGAGGCCTGCCATTACTGTGAAGCAAATCCTAGTAGGCATTCAGGACTTGCTAGACCAGCCTAACCCTGCTGATCCAGCACAAACTGAGGGTTATCAGCTCTTCATCCAGGTTTGTTTTGAATTCTAGTTGCATCTTGTTCTCTTGTTAGTGAACTTATGTTTAACCAAATATATATGATTCTGATGTGCAGGAACCAGTTGAGTACAGAAGAAGAGTGCGGCAGCAGGCAAAGCAATATCCATCTGTTATCTGACGAGTGCTTTTGTTAACTCATTGTTTAGTTAAACAAAATCATGCTCAAGGCTCTTCTCAAGACTTGACCAACCTTCTAAGTGGGTTCCTTGCATTTTTTTTTCTCTCTTTGTTTATGGTTGTGTGTATCGTAGTTATTCTCATTCTCATTTGTGACAATACTGAAAATTCGCAGACAGTAGAGGCTGTTATGCACAAACTTCAAACTCCTAACCTTGGCGTGACTTTGTTCTGGTTTTCTTATCATTGCTTGACTTTCATTTGCTATTCTGGGAAAATTCTTTTCTACTCATGCTTGTTAAAGGTTGTAGTTCTCTAAGCAATGCAGGGGCAAATCCATGTCCTGTGCCAAAATGGGTTAAAGTTGAGTTTTCATATTTGTAAAGCTCGTACTGTTGACATTTGGAGGGTGTTTCAACAATTGAAAATTCATTTTTTGCTTCGAATGTTTAACTTCTCACACTCGAACACAAAACCAAACTCGAAGTCCGGGCAATACGTATTGCTAACCTCTTCTTCTGATAAGTGATAACAATATAGATGATTGATTGAGCTCAATGAAGAAGCAAATGTACACTGAATAGAACCCCATCTACCAAACCCACTAGCGCTGTGAGTTGAGTGGATATCAGTTACGTGGATTAGACCAATATTTGTCGTGCAAAAGCGAAATTGATTCAATCCGGTATGGGGGGTTGAACCAGGCATGGCTCAAGCCTCAAGGCTACTCGCGCATAGTTCCAGAGCTTTGGTTCTATAAATCCAAATATAGGATGAAAACAAACATAGAATTTAAGTGATGAAGTCTATCAGCATAAAAGTTCAGTAAGGCCAATTTAGACTTGAGACCAACAATGTCTGTCACGATGGACCAAAATGAGAACCGTCCTTGATCAAAAAAAATGAGAACCATCCCTTCTCTGACCAACATCCTGAAAATTACCTTCCTCAGTAGATCCATCGTTTGTGAAGCATACATTTTACCAACTCCCAAAATTCCGGCATAAAAAGTAATTAACATGGGAAGCAAGCTTTGATATTTCTTTATCTCTCATGAAAACATTTACAATTTCTGGCATAAAAAAGATCAAGCTCTTTTGCAACCCCAAAATAGTGTCACAATAGTATCTCCTCCATGATTAAAGAAGATTTAGGTAGAACATCATCATTATTCTCATCAGTGGCGGATCCAGGATACAAAAGTCGTCTAGGCTAATTAGAAGTACACATTTTTTTTTTTTTGGAGATTTGAAACCCAATGGGAGGCTCATCCTTAGACTTTTATTATTTTCAATCAAAACATACAACGGAGGGGACATAAAACCAAACTCCGTAAATTATAACTTCAATATACATTTATTGTAAAACAACAATAAACTAACTAAATCTTGCTCTCCGGCAAGCCTACAATCGCCAGCAAGTCAGCCACTGACCTCCATCGAAACACAAAAATCGGAATTTAGAATAGATTCATGAGATTTTCCCAAATCGAAACTTAGATTAGATTCATGAGATTTTCCCAAATCGAAACTTAGAGTAGATTCATGGGATTTTCCCAAATCAGCACGCCAAGTCAGGATCTTCTAAAAAACTAACTGATTCGTCTCCCTCCAGCTTATACTAACTGCATGCCCTGAAACATAAGAGTAGTTTTGAAAGCTAAAACGCACAGGGACAGGGGAGTAGGCTACCGTGGCAATCAGCAATTGGTCATGGATAAAATTCTGATATTAGTTGTGTAAGTAGAGAAAGGGCTTAGGGCAATGAGTATCGTAAGATGATCACATGGCGATATGCATATTGAGACATGTACAGCGAGTCCCCTACCCATTGTTGGCTCAATTACAAACACATTTCTCCAAGCCCACTGGAAATCAAACCCCAACTTGAGAACAGACACACAACACAACATCTTACAATTGATTATCATATATATATATATATATATATATATATCACTCCATCTTACAATTTTCTAAGACAAACTACCACTGCAACTCGCCCACTCCTACTCCTCCTGCTTCTGCTATAGCTCTTTCTTCCTCGTCCTCTTCTATCTCCGAAATTGCTTCTCCCCCACTTTCTTCTTTTAGCTAGGTTTTTCTCCTCCTCCACTAGTCCACTACTACTACCACTACTATATAATATACTCTAGCAATTTCATAAGCTTTGACAAAAGCTAGATTGGTACTGAACAAATATATGCAGCAGGAATAGATATTCCAATCGGTCATGTCTAGCAGAAGGTCAAGGCAGTCATTGGGGAGTCCATCGATCAAAGATGACTAGATCATCGAGCTCTTCTCCAACTGGTGCCGCACTGTCGTCAAGGAGACGAGGACCCGAGGACTCAAGGGCTCGAGTTAGTCGAGTAGCTGCATACAATTTTTTTTTTGGGGCTAGTATGGATTGAAGGGAAATATACATATACTTGAGAGTTTTTGGACCAAAATTCTGTCTAGGCTGCAGCCCAGACAGCCTTCCAAGTGGTTCCGCCACTGATTCTCATGGTATCTTCTTATTCGATTCAAGGTAAAGAACCTTAGACATGCGTTTCTTTAAAAAAAAAAATTAACATGGCAAGTTGGCAACATCATACAGTTCTAGCTTGACTACTCATAACTTGGTACAGAGGCAGCTTCCATAAACTCATCATCAGATTCAAGAGCCCTCATTACCTCTGGAAGAAGACACACCTCCAAGTCAATGCTTCCTGCTTCGCGCCCTTGAAACGACGACACTTTGCCACTAAACTTGTTGGCATACCCACTTCGTAGAGCCACAGCTTTTCCCATCCCAAATTCATTTTTATAAATGTCGAATCTCGGACTACTCGCCATCATCACACTAAATGGATCGAAATATCGCATAGTAAACACAGTCGGAGACTTTAACCAGTAATCAAGATACCGTTTTAGTACTTGGTCATTGAGGTTAACCACAGCCTGGTGCAATTTCCACGCGGCCCATCCAAGCCCATGATCAAGCAACTCACCAGCATTGATCAGTTCTGATTTGATCGGATAAATGGCGTTGCCAAAGTAATTCGGAGGCAATGGCGGGTCTAATCTTGCTCTGTTATTGGCAGCCAATCTGCAACTGGTTTCTTGATCTGGTGGCAGAAGACGCGCTCGAGTTATAGTCCTCCAGAGAAGCGCAGACAAGGCCTGGAAGGTGGAGATGTTGCTGGTCTCGTTCTCTGAATTGGCCTTGGCTTTGAGTTTGGCTAGGGATTCTGCGGAGAAATGAAACATTCTCTCTCTGAGTTTTGGTGCTTCGACTCTGTCAATGAACTCACTTGGGTCTGTGAAAGGAAGGCTGATAATCGGACCATGACCTTCTGGAAACCACCGATCCAACACTGGTGGATTGGAGATCTTGGAAAGAGTGGCATTGTTTTCTTGCGCTTGGAAAATTTCAGACCAAGTGTTGAAGAAATTCCAGTAAGATGTTCCGTCACCGAGACAATGGTTCATTGACAACCCGATGAAAACGCCGTCCACCAATTCCGTGACTTGAGCCGTCAACAACGACGTGGTGTGTCCGTCGTGGTTGACCGCCCTGTCGTGATCAAACAAGGACTGAACCACCAAGGGCACATCAGTTGGGGAAAGAATGTCCGAGATGGACATGTCAAGAGAAGCATGGATGAATTTAGCTCCAGGGCTATTGCTGCAATCCACATAGACCAAGTAGAGATGAGGGTCTTGTTCTTTCTTGGTCACAAGGCGACCCGCTAGCGGGTAGAAGTGAACGAGTGCGAGGGAAAGAGAGTGCTTCAGTTTCGCCAAAAGAGTGTCAAGAAAATTAGGGTTGTTCGCTTTTGGAGGTTTGGTGAAGAGGAGTCCTTTCTGGATATAGTGCTCGGAGAGCATGGCGAGGTCAGTGGGGGTCAAATAAAAGGGCTTCTTTGATTCTTTCGAAGCATTGTGAGGTTGGATAAAGCATTCTGAGATGTGTTTGACATTTGGGGACTCCATGACATGGCTGCAGCTTTGCTTTATATATGTAGTACATATATAAAGCAAACTAATTTGTTGTCTGTTTTGGATTCTTCTTTGGGAAAAAAATACAAACAGTACCCAACATATGGGCCGCTCTGAATTTCTATACCCAAACTTCCGAAACTATCACAATGGTACCCCAAATATCCCGCCCGACCCAACATATATACCTACCGTCCATGACGGCGTTAACCCGTATGCCACGTGGCGTATTTTTAAGGATATTTTGGTCACTTCATTCACTTAGACTTTTTTTAATATTTTTTTTCCTCTCTCAATTTTTTTTCTTCAAACCCAGATATATAACCTCTCTCTCTCTCAGATATATAACCCAACCCCCCCCCCCCTCTTTCGTCCTCATTCAAATCTAGACAACCCATGCTCTCTCTCTCTCTCTCTCTCTCGTCCCCATTCAAATCCAGAAACCCAGAAACAATCAACAATGGTGGAGGGAACATGCCATCAACAATGGTGGAGCCTACCCATAAACCCATTAACGATGGTGAAATGGTGAATTAATAGCAAAAATCACTTTCTGACACCCAAAGAAGTAGCAATCAGCAGTGGTGGAGTCTAAGCTCCAACAGAGCCGATCGAGAGACCTCGACAACTTCTTTTCTGTTTTCCTCTAATTTTTCTCACAATCACTTTCTTCACACTTAATCCCCTTTTGTTTTCTGCTCTTGTTTTCGTCGTTGCGTGTAAAAAACGGGTTTGCAAGAAGAAATCTCGGGGAAGATAGTGTTTTTATTAGCTCTGATTGTTTGCTTTGGGGCTGATCGTTTTTGGGTCGGTTGATTTTAGGGGAGATATGAAGTGGGTTGTGAGAAATTTTGGGTTTTGATCAGCTTAAAGGTGGAAGTTTGAGAGGTGCCGATTTCGGCCTCAATTGCGAACACCAGAATGTCCTCATTCCAAAGCTATAAATTCAAGCGGCATGGAGGAAGGTGTTCCTCCAACTGATGGCAGTGGACAGTGGTGCTCAAGGTTTGAGAGTTGAGCATAGGGACCCAAAAGAGAGAGGGTAGGTCTGTTGAAATCATCAGAAGAAAAAAAAAATTGAGAGAGGATTCTGGATTTCATTCTTTTGGCAATGGTCTGGAGTGATGGGAGAGTTGGGAGGAAGAAGAAAATGAAGAGAGCTCGAGGAAGAAGAAGAAATCTAGTGAAAGGACGAGAATACCCCTCAAAGTTTAACAGTTGACTAATTCTGTAACGGCCAACAGTGTTCTAGGTACTAAAGTTGGGTCGGGGTCCGAACTTCAGGTACCAAAGTGATAGTTTTGGAAACTTGGGTACAGAAATTCGGAGTCGGTTATAGTTTGGGTACTGTTTATATTTTTTTCCCTTCTTCTTTTGAGAAACTTGTTTTAGTGTATCTAGGATTCTGAAAGATTTTCCTTAGAAATAAAGGTTTAGGATTGAAGATCATATTGGGAGTCAGACTAATTGTGATCCTATAAATAGACATTGAGATAAATTGTTTTTGGTGTGTGATTTCACAAATTAAGAGACAACTATAAATTCTTGATAAATTTTTAAATAATGAAATCTGCAATTCTACCAATTAGAATTTCATTAATTGCAATTTTCATTGTTTGGTCGTATCTTTTTTTTTTTTTTATCAAATAAGAACTCCATTAATAATGAACTGCTTACAACGAGTTTTAGGCGACATCTCTAACCCAGAAATGGCCTCTAGACTTCACACTGGAACTCTATAATGACTGACTCTAAACTTGCACTATAACTGTATGACAAAGACAAAAGCGCAGGAGCAGTGAATCCTTAACATCGCACCTCTCGTCCAGCCAGTGATAACTCTAAGACTAGACAACTCACTTGTGTCGACACTAAACTCACCAACCAGAGTCCTCCTGACCAGCAGTTGATTGACCAAGCCAACACTCGTTGTGACCTAAACTCAACCAAATGGATTACCGGACATTCAGACCTGGGACTAAAAAACCAACACCATCACCTCCCTGTTGTCAACACCATCCATCCACCACTGCTCCAAAACGTCATCGCCTCCGACCCGATCCCAGACAAGAAGGACCCACTAGAAGGCCAAGGAGGATTGTCTATGCCTGACTTTTTTGCCACCGCTGCTGACCCAACTCCAGAACAGGAACGACCCCCAAGACTGCGAAAGAGAAGATTGTCTCTGCCACACCTTGAGTAGTGTCTTATTACCAACAATAAATAAAACCAAACCCTAAAAACTTTAAAACAAATAACAACACCTAATAGACCTAGAGAATTACCCCAGGCCCAGACCGCCACCGCCGGCAACCAAGCATCGCCGGCCAATCCCCAACATAACACATCCCCCACCACCGTAACGTCACCCATCTGGTCGAGCCTCCTCCAGACCACCACCACAAAAACAAAACACCAGCCCAGTCCAGGCCCAAACCTCCACCAAGGACCAACTACACCTCGCCGCCAGAACCATATCAGCCCAGTCAAACAGACCCATCCCCGGGTCAGGTCGAAGAGACCAAACCCAGAAACCGATCCGCACCGCCATGACGACGATACCCCCCACCAGCATCCTTCTATCCTTGCCTTGCCATGGAAACGCACAACCTCTGTCAAACCAAACCATTACCATATCAGATCGAAAGGAACGAACCCAGATCCGACAGAACTGATCAGACTCGAGCCACGCCACCACAAACACTGCACCACCTAGCGGGCTCCGACCTCGCTCCACCAATCCACTCCGTCGACTAGACCATCGAGGAACACACCAAAACCCAACAGTTGCCGAGATCTCCCCCTTCCTCACCTCAAAACCCGCCACCGCTATCTCCCCGATCCGAACCTGACGTCGCTCGAGGAATCCGGCGTTCTTCCGACCCACATGAAGCCAACAAAGGCACGTCCGACGACGGCGGAAGGGCTCACCACCGGACAGGGGGGAAAACTTAATTTTTCTCGCAGGCTCTTTTTTTAGGGTTTAAATGTTTATTTGACGACGTGGTCGTATCTATTTAGAATTTCTAACTTGTAATAAATTTTAAGAAAATTTAAAACAATATTAAAATATTAACCAAACAACCTTGTTTTGGAAACTAATAAAGTAATAGAAAGAAATTTTTGCAATGAAATTTGAAATGATACTTATTCTAATGGAAATTAAAGTGAGGAATCCGGCAACTGGTCACCGAAATCTCGAATCCGACTACCAGACCAGTGATCGGATTCCGGGGTCCGATTTTATTGCCCCCTAATAATACCCAATAATCATATTATTATCCCCAAGTATACATATTATTGCCCCCCAATAATATTATTACTGTCCCCCAATAACATGATTATTGCCCCTAATACAAATATTACTGCCCCTCAATAATATTATTATTGCTCCCAAATAATATTATTATTGCCCGGGCCGTGAGAGACGTGGAACCTGACGATGGGCTCACGATCATCATGATGCTTTATGTTAGGTGATGCTTTAAAAAGTGAAAACTGCTGAGTACTTTATCAATTAATACCGGTGAGTACTGCATGCACACTACTTTTGCATTATATTTGGTTGGATACAATATATTCACCCATCACTGAGAAAAGTGATTCACTATAAAACAAGAAGCTATTGCCTATTGGTGCTCAGAACCTTCATTCTAAAATGGCAGCCATTGATGCAACATCAGGATATGACCGAGTGAAGGAAGTGAAAGAATTCGACGAGTCTAAGATCGGAGTTAAAGGCCTCTTCGATTCCGGCATCACTTCCATCCCTCAGTTCTTCATCCACGACCCCGAAACCCTCTCCGACCTCAAACCCGCATCTAAACACACTACTGCCACCCTCCCCACTATCGATCTTTCTGACATCAACTCGGTTACTCACCGTGGCGAAATTGTTGAGCACAGACCCGGCCAAGATCCGGATGGAGAAACATAGCCGAGATGGCCCAAAAGCCGCAGGAAAGGTTACGTCATCGTCATCGACTTGCCGGGCCACATGACTTCTGCTGGTGAAGTCTTCACCACCGTGAATCGGACTCTGGTGCTCCAATGAGGAGGAGGAGGAGGGGGAGAGAGAGAGAGAGAGAGAGAGAGAGGAGTTAGTTTTGGTTTAATTGATAGGGGGCAAAACTGTTATTAAATGTTAAATTAGGTAAATGGAAGTAAAAAACTTTTAGTGGAGTAAGTGGGAGTATATTGACCCAAATTTGGGTAATTGGTCAATATCTCAAAAAAATTCATAATTTCTAAATTTAAAATGTCAAATAAGATAGTTCATGTTTAGAAATTATCTTCATTTTCATTTAAATTTCATTTTTTTTTTCCTTCATCCAAACACACTTATTAAGGTTTGGTAGCAAGGTCACAATTGTGGATGCTGCAACTTGACTAAGATCGGTGTTCGCAATCCATAAATCCTTAAAGTGCTTGAAGTGAGTGTCAAATGCATAAGGATCATATCCAAAACATTATAGCAAAGGGGGTCGACTTTCCAGTGTCAACAACACCTCAAAATTTCTACTCAAACTTTCACCACGGTCTGGCACTGCTAGGCAATATTTTCCCCAAGTTGCTCCCCAAATGCGAGTTCTCCAAAAATTTCCACTTTCCTATCACAACTGGGAAAATTTGACCGGTCTTGAAAAGTGCTAAATCATCCTTGAAGGACAAATCCCTAGAGGGTGTATATCTGAAACATACCGCAATGCTTCTACAGTACAGAAGCCAGGTAGCTTGACTGCTTGAGTGAAGTAGCTTTTTCATTGCTACAATTAACTACATGCAAATTTTACAAAAGCAGTGACAGAGAAACGAGTCTTATCGATTCGATATTCAGCTACGAACTAGTTATAAGATGGACCAAAACTCTGAGGAGGTTCCTGATCCTGCCTCTCAGTAAACAAGGGATGAGGTGTAAAGATTGGAAAATAGAGACGTTATCAACACAAACAACTGAGGATGTTTTGTACCCTGATTTACAGACAAAAGAGAACCAAAAATAACGACTACATTCCAACTCTTGAAATTTAGCACATTCGTTAGGCAATCCGTGTCTAAATCTTCCCATGTTCTTGTCTTGCCAGGATCTTGAACGTCGTCGTTGCTCCCCGGCGTCGACATCACTATCATGATGTTCTGTTTGGGATTTCTTTATGTTAAATAAATAGTAATTGAATAAGTCAATAGGTAGAGTATTTGTTTACCTGTTCTTTAGGAGCATCCCAACAGTTGAGGAGTTTGTTACGGATGGGATTAGTACTGTTCCATATTTTCTGAGTTGTTTGTTGCTGTAGTGCTATTTATATCCTCCTTAATTAATGCATAATATTATCGAATTCATTTAGAAGTTTCCAGCTGGTATCCCCAAAAGTAATTTTTTTTTTTTTTTTAAAAAGGAAAATGAAAAGTAGCAGTTTACTTGAAGCAGCAAGTGTTCATGGCAACCAATAGCAACTTTGTGCAGCCCTGAATCCCTCGTTTCGATGGTCATTAGGTGCATGAAATTTTCCATCAACATGCTCCAATGGTCAATTGGTCATGGTAACCGATTAACTTTATGACCATTGAAGCATATTGATGAAAAATTTCTTGTGATCCAATGAGAGTATAGTGGAAGCGGGTGTCAATGAACCAGCCAGCGGTGGGTGTGGTGAAGAGGGAGGCTCAGCAGAAGAACAGAAATTGAAGGATCTCAAGGCCAAAACTATCTGCTTCAAGTAGTTGATTGTGTCATTTTGGAGACTATTCTTCAGAAGGACACGTTGAAACAGATATGAGATTTTATGTATTATGGGACATCAGGGGTGAAAATCAGGTAGCAGCTACAGGCTCTTCGCAAGGAGCATGAGACTTTAAGGAGGGAGAATGTTGATCGAAGAATCTTTCTCCACCACTGCAACATCTTCCATTTGTCACCATAAAAATTGCAAGGGGTCTGACATTTTCCACATGGTGACAAACTGGAAGATGTTGCAATGGTGGAGAAGATTCTTCAATCAATGATCCAAATTTTGCTTGTGTGGTCTGTTAATTGAGTTGAAGAACACTGATGAGCAAAGCTCATTATTAGTGCATGAACAGAGAATGAAGAGTGGTCCCATGGATGAGCATATGGTTTTTTTTTTTTTTTTTTTGGAGAAAATTAGATAAAAACCCAAAAAACAAATCTCCTATTAATAAAAACTCATCCCTATATTTTCTTTTAATCTACACCCAATTCACATAATTGAACATTCCTTATAGGTTTTAAATCTATAATTAACATTTTTCACATTTTTTAGTTTGACTTTTTTGCCCTTCTGATTGAATAAATAAAATATTCCTCAAATATAGTTGTTGACTATTTTTTGAATTTAAATATTTAGAATTTAATACAATCAATTTAATCCTTGATTTTTCTCTTATTTGAAACGATTAATTGCCTTAATTATCCTATATTTCTTCCTTTCCGATGTGATCTATATATTTGCTATTGTGTATCATCAGATTCTGTTATATTCCTATTATATAAATATTTTTCTTTCTCGACATGATTAAACATTCTCTCATTAAGGTATGTTATTTTGCTTATCCGTTCTAATAGGTGTAGTTATACAATCATTCCATATTCATTAATTTTCTAAAATGGTCGAGTTAATGTAATTAGCCCATGTTAAATTTACTTGATGTAGATTGATTGCTTTAAGATTTTTTTTTTCCGCCCCTACATTTTTCTCCACATAGGTGCCTGATTCTATGAGGTGGTCAAGGACCACATAATAGTTATGTGTAACTGTAGAGTTTGCTTAATATATAATTATCCCTTAATTTTGGCACATTGAATAATTTTGAATGTGCAAGAGTTTTTGCACTATAATTTAGCAAACTCATTATTATCATTCATTGTTTTACAATTGAAATTGAACTTAACAATATTAAGAAGTTTATTTCTAATATCAAGATAATTTAAATACACATTCTTTTTGAAGGAATAAACCTAAAAATTTATTGAAATAGGGACAATGAGTACAACCATAAATGATGTTCATCCAGTATTGAAATAAACAATTTTAAATTTGTTTTTACAATTGAAATATAAACTTTACATTTTCGAACTTAATATAAAGAACATTATAACACTTCATCCGTCATCTCGACTAGTACTTTGCAATGTAGTCTTCATAAATCTCCCAACTACTAGTGCTCTGCATGTTGTGATTCCTTATACAATTGCAAATTAACTTCATAGATCTATTTCAAAGGTAAAACTCTATTAGGATTTAAATACATATATCCAAAATATAGGTATATAAATTGTCAATACTATAGGTTATGGAATAAACAACCTATATATGATATAGAGTCACACAAATAATTTAAAACTACAAAAACAAACATCTAAATCATAGGTATTACATATTAAAGCAATCTAAGTATCAGGTAATTAGAAACAATGATTCTATTTTGAAGGAATGAAACTAAGTTTTGTACCAGATTCATAAATTGAAATTTCTAATTACTAAAAATCCATCAAATTCAAGCTTTACACAAAATCAAAAGATTAACAAAGATATTTGTAACGCCCCAAGCTGCACCTCACCAGCCTAAGCTCGTTACAGTGCCGCGAGTCTCTAAAACATAAACCGAACACTCGATTTACATCCTAGAGAACCGCTAGGCATTTTGTTTGAAAATTTTTTTGTATAAACACAGCGGAAGCTACAAATATTTTTGAGGTGAAAGCTTCTTGAAATTACAAAATTCACTTTGTTCGTCTAGAATTTGTCATTTTTGAATAGTTAAGGACTAATAGACTTAACCACACAATGAACACTCAACAACAAGTTTCAGAAAGGCGTGGATCAAGAAATAAAGATCAAGAGTACATCAGAAACTCGTTTACAGTCCGGAAGGGTTATCAAATTCCGCGCACCCAGCTCAACCGTTACAATCCCGTTACCAGTGCACAGTACCTGCACATACACTGTTGTAGGGGTGAGCTTTCGTCATCGCTGCTCTATGGGACCTACTCCGGCTAAGTTTGAAAATCAGCTCAACTTTGTAATAATTTGGATTTGGGCCCAGTGTGAAAACAAAGCGAATATATATGTAAGAACGACAAACTTAAAATATCATTCATCTTAAAACCCGATGCATGATTAGAAAACTACGTGCGATTTACCTGATGGCCTGGTTCCGTAGAACCAACATCTGACCTTACCAGTCACAGAGCGCCAAACTTAACACACTAGCTACACACAAGGAACCGGGTCGTCATTGCGATTGCGCACCGTCCGACCGGTGTAGCTAACCCTCCGGAGGTTTAGGGGTGGCTAATCCCCAAGGAAGTCATCGACCACCTTTCCGCTCTCACACACCGCCATCAACAATCTTATACGCACGTTAACTTAAAAACATTTCAAATTTGAACTAACAGTATACTTTCATCATGCATCACGTATAATCAAATATGGAAAACCATTAGCCAATAGAGAGTCCCGAGTCCCTTACCTGGATTTCGAAGTTTTACCATCTCATGTTGTTTGGAGATCACGAACCTTCCGTTCCTCAGGTAGCTGGAGTCCTAAGTTCCGACATTTCGATAGTTAATATCGCATTGAATTAATAACTGAAATCTCGATGATTAACAAATCGTACAACCAACTTTTCCTAGTTTGACCAGGAGTTGACCAACTTTGACCAATCGAGACTTGTTCGATAATTAACCCAAATTACCGAACCTTTACTTGAAATTACGATATCGACCAATTACGAGTGTGTCGAAACAAATCAAACATCGACTTAAATCCAAATACTTTTAGGTGCATCCAAATTTACTAAGGCCACCCACGATATTATTTTCTTTTCTTTACTTAATAATTTCGTCACATAGTAATTCGATGGAATTTACTATGGACACCCAATACTTTCCAATTTTCATACAAGGTGTACCCAAAACTACGAAGGACACCTGAGCTTTATAACTTGACCATTTTCAAATCTCCATAGCTCATTCTAAATGTACCATCACAAGCACAACGACACAATCGATTCTATGCAACCAAATTTTCAACAACACATTATCAGATTTCTTATCCATTCCAAACATAAACTCCAAGCTATCGAAACTACAACACTTCAAATCAAGACATACACACTCATTCTGCACATGCAAACCATACCGCACAGCCAACCTAAATCCTCAACTTTCAGGGATTAACATCCGATTATCACCAAGTGCCAAACTTTGATTCAAGGTCGGGATTATACCTTGGAAAATCAGAAATCAACTTCAATCGATCCAAACTCAGTCCCCAGAACTCACTGCCAAGACTGGAATGGTGATGAACTGATGATTTTCACACCAACGACTCGACAAACTCCTCGATTGTTGACTAGAAGCGCAGCTGAGCAAGAGATGTAGCCCAGAAAATACGGAGAAGCTGTCGGTGTCAAATTAAAGAACACGGCAACCCGAGCACAAACCCAGAAACGAGATGGTCAAAACTTAAACCAAATTGAAAACTAGTTGCACAGACTTGAAGAGCATGACGAGGAGATAGTTTTTCATACCACTTGCAGCCCCGAAGGTGGCCGGAAATTGCAGAACTCGCCGGAGAGACTCAGACATTCTCACTGACGTTTCTCCCTCCTCGTCCGGTGCATGGGCAATCGAAGACCACAGGCGTGACGGCGACGACAAGAGGAAGAGGTCGGTGGTCTTGAGTCGTCGATCGGTGGCCGGACGGCGTCACTCCGGGTGGTCGCTGGCTGGTTCGCGCTGTGTTCGGGTCAGAGAGCATGCTCTCTCTCTCTCTCTCGAATTCTCCTGGGTCTTCCACTGATCAAAGGCCTATATAGATTTGTCCATTAATCAATGGATGGCCATGATCAAGCGGTGGGGAAAATGGATGGCTAAGATTGCTCCACTTGTTTTCTAATTCTCCAATTTATTTTCTAAAATCCCATAACCTCGGAAAATCGCTATAAATAGCTCAAGTATCCGGAAAATTCCCCGAATTGAGGATTTCACTTTATGAAAATTTCATCGAGCATCTTGACCTTTATCGAGATCGTTGAATAGTTTCGCGTACGATCTCCGTTAAGCTCGATACAGTTTTCCGGGGCTCACAATATTATACTAAATAAATCTGATGAATAGGTAATTTGAATTACGAATATGATATATGTACCTATTTGAAAGAAAGTCTCTAACCCATAATTAAGAAAATGATGAAATAAACCTCATGAATAGGTCGTTTGAAATCATCATTTGAAATCATCCTTTGAAATCATATGCAACTTTGTGAAAGGTCTCCACCCAAAAAAAAAATGACGAATGAATTCACTAGCTTCTATATATAGGAAGAAATATACCAAAAATTCATCATTATATGATAATAATGACATTAATGTAAACACCTAAAATTAAGTACTGATAAAAACCTAAAGTGAAGGTAATACCAACAATAACGTCAATCAAACTCCATAATATTTGCTAGATGATTTTGACTATTAATCTTATTTAATAGGTGAATGGGGAATTTGATAATGGCAGCTTCAGTAATTCTTAACATTGGATTTTAATATTTACTCTATTTAATAGGTTTTTTTATTTTGAATAAACCTAATTAATTGGTTTGGGTGTATATTAAAACACTCTTATGGATGGGTTTATTCTAAAAGGGGTGTGTGAATTTGGGTGTAGAATCAAATTCCCCTTCTTTTTTTTTGCCAAAATTGTGTTTTTTTATTTTCTCACCAAAAAAATTTCACACCTAAATATTTAAGCAATTATACAACCAACAGAATTCAAAAATACTAACCCAATTCTTTGCTACAATTTTCTAAAGTTAGAAAACCGATATAATTACTATCAACTATGAGATTATAGCAAGAGAATTTCAATAAAATAAAAAAATGTTGACAAAGTTTGACATGTTTTGACAATGTTAGAACACTTTCAAATGTGTCATATCAGTCGAGAACTCGAGATCACTATTATTCAAATTTAATGCTAAACTAGCTACCACCATATATGATTTACAAATAATTAATTAATAAATAGTTTGTAATTACAAACTTTAATTCCATATTCCACTACAAACTTGTCATCAAATAACCAAATTAAAAATATGAGGAGGTGGAAGCCAATCCTCAGTCACCAAGGATGAAGTCTAAAATCTGTAACGAGAGATCTTGCCAGCACAAAGGATTGAAACTTGTTTTGTACCATGATTTGCAAACAAAAGTGACAGCCTTTCATGCAGTACTCCATTCCAACTTTTCTAAGCACGATTGTTAAGCAATCCCTGTACTGTCTAACTTCTTCTTCTTCTTCTTCTTCGTTCATCAGTCGATTCTCTAGCAGAGAACTAGAGAAAATACAACCTGACGTTTAGCATAAAGGATGGAGACTTTTTGTGTACCATAATTTGCAAACTACTAACCTATTCCTAATTTCCTATAGAGAATATATAAACTAAGATGTCCTTATTCAAACCTGACTCTACAAATTAAAGAATAAATTGCTCGTTAATTTGTGCCATCGTTTTTTGTTGTTTTTTTCTGAGCATTAGTGTTGGTAAATAGATTCTGTTATTACTTGATTCGCCTATGCAAGTGGAAAAGTCATTAAGTACAGCAATTCATATACAATTGATAACAAGTGATATCAAGTGAATTCTGTTATACGGCAGTCTTCAATTTGATAAGACGAATATTCTGTATGGACTTGTTTCTATATGTATATTCCCATGATGCGCAAACCGGAGGGCAGAAGCTAAACCAGACAGCAAATCCATCCCACTCGCAGATGCAACTGAGTCCTTACATAATAATTAATTAGACTACTCTTTATTCAAAACCGAGTTCTATAAATAGAACAGAGCCAATTGTATGGAAACTTAAGAAAACCAAAAATTTGAAAACGAAAAAAGATGAGAAAAGAAGGATAAACTGGGGCAAGTTGCATGTTATATAGCTTGAAACAGAAACTAGGGCAACAATATAAAAAGAGACGATCAGAAAAAAAAAACCTTTGAACATGAAGATGCAACAAAGTACTGAACTGTTTGCAAACAATAATTGAATTTGAATCTATCATTTAAACAGATCTTCACAAGTATATCTTAAGCTGCATAACACACTCCTGCATTTAGATTTAAGATGAAACAACAAAACATAACATTATGAGTAGTAAGCTCTATTTAAAACTAGATATAGTTTATGCATTATTAGGATCAAGTGATAAAGGCTATCAGGACATTAGCTCAGTTAGAAGAGCACAACAAACAAACACCACATTGACCATAGATCAAAATGAGACCTCCCCCTGGCCTTCTCATCCCTCATTAATCTGATTTGATAACTCCAATGTCCTGAAAATAGCCTTCCTCTGTTTAACGATTATTTTAAACCAAGATAAATCACAGTTTGCACAATCTTGGCATAAAAAGGGTTTGACCTGGGAACCAAGCTTTGATATTTCTTCATCACTCTCTTCAAAACCTTCACATCTTGTGATATGAAAACGCACCACCTTTTTAAGGCCCTGCAATAGTTTAACAACACTATCTCGATCAATGCAAGAACTGCTCACATCCAACTTTTTAAGGTTTGGCAGCAACTTCACAATTGTGGATGCCTCAATTTCACCAACATTGCAGGAAGAAATAGATAATTCCTTAAAATGTTTGCAGTGAGTGGCAATCTGCACAAGGATTCTATCCAGAACATTATAGCAGGGTGGATTTTCCACTGTCAACAACACTTTAAAATGTTCACTCAAATGTTTTTTACTCAATCTTCTTTGCCGCATAATTTTCACCAAGCTACTCCCCAAATACAACCACTCCAAAAATTTCCACTTGCCAATCACTTGTGCAATAATTTGAGAATTCTTGAAAAGCACCAGGTCATCTGTGAACCAAACTCCCCAAAGGAGAGGGCATGCATCTGAAACATATCTCAATGATTCTTCCGTACAGAATTCAGGTAGTATGAGAGAAGTGGCAATTCCATTGCTACGATCGACTACCAACTTCACAAAAGCATCGATAGAGAACCGAGTCTTGTTTATTCGATATTCATCAACAAACTGATCGTAAAAGGGACCAAAACTCTGAGCAGGTTGAAGCCGATCCTCGGCCTTATCAGTAAACAAAGGATAAGGTATAAAATCTGGAAACCAGAGACGTTTCCAGCACAAAGGATTGAGACTTGTTTTGTACCATGATTTGCAGACAAAAGGAACAGCCAAAAACAGAGACTCCATTTTAACTCTTGAAAACACATTCGTCAAGCAGTCTGTGTCTAAATCCTCCCATCTTCTTCTCTCATCATCCATCTTCTCACTCCTTCGCCTCAGGAACGATACAATTGCGAGGCCAAAACCCTAATCCCCATACCTCCAAAATAACAACCGAAAGGCGAAACAAAATTTTAGGACGACTCTTATGGGCTGGATCTAAGTATTAGGGCCTTTCCTAGGAGTTTATGGGCTTATTTCATAGAATAGATATGACCCAACCATTGTTTTAACTCTTACAGTTGCTGGTAACCATATTTTTTTTTTTGGTGTGTTGATGCCCAAAAAATCTAGTACTAGGCTCAATTCATATCTTGAGCCCAATAAGCAAATTATACCGACAATCATCATGCCACGCATGTGGATCCCAGCCACATTCACGCATTTGGGGCTTGCAAGAACGGGTGTGGTGTGGAAGGTAACGGAAATGCATGAGGCCCATTATTAGTTTTAGGCTTGTTGGTAATTTTGGACTTGGGGACCAAAATTCAAGCCCAACAGCCCGATTCTAACTATGGGTAAGTGAAGAAGAAAGAACCCAAAAAAACCATTCAATTACAATAACACTCCTCTTTACCCAACATTCAATTATTTTTGTTAAAACTAGACATCTCAAATACTATATTACATTCTTTCACACAAAGCCAATTCCCAATCTTTGACTTCTCTTTTTTCAGCAGCAAATCTTGTTGGAACCCCAAAAGGCAGCGAGATTCTTGGGATCACAGCAGCGGGAATCCTCGGATCACAGCAGCAGGATTCCTGGGATTACAGCACTAGGATTCATGGGAACATAGAAACAGCAACAGCCCTAAACCTAAATGACGCAGTCGGAAGTAACCTGGGTTTACAAGCGATAAACCTTAAAAGACATAGTTTTGGAGACCAGAGAAAGAGAGAAAAATCTCTAATTTTTATTAAATTTGATATGATAAACTCATTCTAGCTAGTACAAAGCATAATGGTGCTTATATAGGCATCCAAAACCTAAAATCATAATCTAACAAGAAATCCTAAAGAATCCAAATTTAAAAGGAAACTAAAAACCTAAAATAAAAGAATTCTAAAACAAATGTAAAACTAGCCTAAAAATATTAAATCCCGAATCGGATAATTAAAACGACTTATTTTGGCCTAAATCCGTTAGGCCTCACTAAAGTGAGTCTTGAAGATCTTGTCATTCCCATTCCAGAAAGGTATCATCTCTGTTTCTGGCCAAAAGTTGATCAAATCTGATTCACAATTAAGACTTGACTTTTCGCACGAGAAACCTGAAAAGTTTTGGACCAAATTTTTTTGGATATTGCAGCGGTGTTGACACCCAAATTTCCACGAGTTCAAATTTAATAACTGACACGTGAAGAAGGTGAGTCATCAACCTCGTAACCTAGTTGGGTCTTCAAGCAAGCCCATTTCATGCCAAAAGGAAGCCTTCTAGTTAGCAAGAGATACAACAAGCCCAAATTCTCAAACAACTAACGTGCCTCTTCAAAGCAGCCGACACGCTTAATTACCACGCAATACACGTAGGCCCAAGCTACGTTTGGGGCTTATACGGCGGGATGTGGTGTGGAAGGTAACGGATCCTGTGAGGCCCATTGTTACGATAAGGCCCATCGATAATTTTGGACTTGGGAACCAAAATTCATGCTTGATGGACCAAAATCTTAACATGGGCTAGTAGAGAGATGAAAGCAGGCCTAGCAAAGCTTAAAGCCCACCAAAGCCATTCTCTCACCCAATGTCCATTACACCAGCCTTTAGCCCAAAGACTGTTGAATCATCTTCTTCCCCAAAGCAGAAAACGTTGTTCTATCAAGCTGTTGGTGGGATTATTGCTTCATCCTTTTGGTAAGAGCCCTGAACCTACAAAAAAGCTTTCCAATTCGTATCTTCCGAAATCTTGCTCCAATTTCCAATAACCCTTAGATTTTTGTGATCACAATTTACAATAGCAGAAATTAGGGGATTAGAATCCCTCAAAAATCACAGCAGCACATAATCTGGGATTGTCGTCGTCCTATACCTATACGCAACCTTCACCCTCATAGCCAGAACACGCTCTCACTCTTTTGGTTTCATGGAGGAAGCAAAAGCTGAAAACTTTAGAATGATCCCACCAAGATTGAGAATACAACTTCAAAACCCCCAGTCCTTAGCACGAATCTTCCCCTCCTATCTCCACTATAAAAAGTGGGTTCATCACCGTTGGAAGCAGACCACAACAACCCAGAAACATCAAGCAAGAGATCAAGCTCTATCTCTGAACCTCTAGCCATCTATTCCTCCCAATCAACCTGAACCCAAAACCCAGAAATCATGCCATTGCTGGAACTCTCTCTCTGCTAAACTCCCAGGCATCTAGCTCCCACACCATATCCACCTATAAGCTCTGTTGTGCTCGTGAAAATAACTTCAATCGCTGCTGTTATCATTCCAATCGTTGCTATTACCATCCACCTAGTCACAACAAAATCGTTCCTGGGTCAAGCCTTCAATCGATTTTGGGCCTGGTCTTCGCTCTATCAAGAGGGCTATTGCTGCTGGAAAACCAAAACACAAAATTGCCCTCACAAGCGGCTAGTAACCTCATTATGCTTGAATTATCTATTTTCCAATCACTCTTCTTGATTCCACTCCGCTTCTTTATTTTTCTAGTTTTCCGGTACCAGGCCTATTCTTGTCCTACATCACTAAGCCACCGCCACTCTATAAATTAAGAGTTATAGTTGCTGTGGAAGGGGGAGCAACACAAGCTAACCATTAAACAATCAAGCAATTCCCCCCATTAGAATCACATAAACCATTCCCAAACCCAAAAACTCCTTTATCTTCATGTAGATTCAAACTTATCATGCTTTATCGTATAAAGATCTTCTCTGCCATGCTTCTTCTCTCCCAAATCCATCCTTAGTCCTCTACCTTCCCAACTCCTATCCCTTATGCCAAATACCTCAACCAATCCACCAATCACTGTCGGAATCTCTTCTTCCGAAACTCATGCTTTTCTAGCTCCCACGCCACGCACATCTTGTCAAGCCCTTCATTGTAAGTAACACACAACCAGTTCACTGCTGTGAATGAGGAAGGAGCTGCCGGGAGTAATACAACAGCAAGCTTCCTAGGATTCTCGTGTCATTCGAAGTTTGCTGGGCCTAGTCTTGGCTAACTCAGACAAAGGGGACAATATTTTTGGTTCGACCATGGTGATTTCGTTGCCGTACAACCCTGATCAAAAGTTCCTACTACATGGTGAAATACGGAAAATAGCATAGATTACTCTGAAACTGAAATAGCACTCAGTCTAGCTACCGTAACCAAATTATCGAATAAGAGCTGCTCACAAGTCACAAGAAGCAGAGGGACTCTATTTTTGGAGATTCAAGTCTAGAGAAAAAATAGCTGGCAATTGCATCACAACAAAATGTACAAGTGATTGTAATCATAGACATAAGGGTTTACACTGTGCATAAGTGAAGGGTTTGCATAAGTCGCTAGCGAATGACTGGAGAGACTTTGGCCGGCATCCAATTCAACCCTCAATTAATCCATGCCGACTCATTCAGTACTAGTCATTAGGTTCCAACATTTCATATACAAATGACTACCAATATCATTTATGTTATACAATCATATTCAGTTTCATGAAAGACACGTCAAAGATCAGTTACAACTTGAATAAACATTGAAAATTAAAGGAACTTTGGTATATATACAATGGCAAAGAATTACTCTTGCAAAATCAGAGCATAAAATTTTTCCAAGGGGGAAAAAGAAAACTATTATGTGTAGGAACGTGTTTCTATCTGTATATTCTCATGATGAGCAAACCAGAGGCGAAACCCTGACGGCGAATCCATCTCACTCACACGGAGCAATGCAGCCGGTTAGTACTGCTTATATACTGTGTTCTATAACACGGTGTTTGGGGATCTTCCGCAACTATCCAAAACAATCTCAAACAAATCATTAGACTCCTCATCAAAATCTAATGCCCGGTTTGCAGTGCCTGGATATTGGCTGCCTCTGGTTGTACTCCGATTAAGCCACTGAGAATCGATCCTTCCCATCGAAAAGAGCTCCTTGCTATCTTCATAAAAGGCATGAGAGGAGGCATTTCCTAGAGGACCAACAAAGCAGGGATTGGGGGTCCTGTGCTCATTTGCTGGTGCATATTTGAACACACTTTGTCCAAAATTGACCAAAACCTCAATATCTGTGTTTGCTGCAAGAGTTGGGTACAGAGGAGTCCCAAACTCCTCCGACTTGCAATGCACCACATGAACTAGCTCCGATTCTACAGTGAAGTAGACCTTCTTTTGTCTTGGATCAAACCCACAACCAATTACATGGTCTGTTCTTCCCCACGCGGCTTTCTCCGATTCAAATGCAAGTTTAATCCCTGAAAGAAAATAACCAGAGTTAAAACTTGAAAATTACATAAAGTGAATTGCAGAAATTGCGGATGAAGGAAAGCATATACTGATGCAATAACACCTAATAAGTCTACCAAATATTTGTTTAAAAAAGTTTCATCAACAACTTCAAACCTACTCCAGGTACAGCCAAGGATGGGCACCATGTAATGTGCATATACAAACATTAATTTTGTTTCATCTTCGACATGCTAGAGATTCTTTAGGTGGGAGGTTTGATTCACAGGTGGTTCGCTGCTTTTTCCTTTGTCTCTACTGGCCAAAAATTTACCCAAAACTAGAAATTTTTAACCTATTGACTAGTTGAAGTCTTACTAGACAATGCACATTGCAAGAACAGAGTGATTATCACCCATTGTCACTGTGTTAAAATTCAATGCGAGAGAGGAAAAGTCACTTACCATCGAGATGGACAGAACCGTTGGATCCGAATCCGATGCTTCCCGGATAGCTGCCCGGAAGTTTCATCGGAAGCAAGCCACCTGTAGTGAGCCCCAATGACAGTAATACGGCTTCTTCTTTTCTCTGATCATGTTCATCTATAACACCAAGCTTCAGTTCCTCAATTTTATTATTTCTCTGCGCACTACTAGTGACATGTACTAAAGATTCTGAACTCGGCATCTCAATGAACTTCTCTTTAATGAGCTTGGTCTTCTCACTTTCACTATTTACTTCATCTCCAAGAGAAAACAAAACCGTGATCTCGAAATAGGCCTCTTGGGGAAATGAGTTGTTCCCTAAAGGAGGCCCCGGCAAAGGAAGAGCGGTCCTAATCACAGAGGCAGCAGCTGCGGTGGTGTTCCCGGAATTCAACACTCTTTTCAGGCCGGAGTTTAATCTGATCTTCTGCATGAAATCCACCGATCCTTGACAAACTTCCCAACTAATCTCCGGCTCCGTCTCTCTCACTCTGTGCTCACCAACGGCGCACAACCCCAACAGCCGCCTCGATCGCGTGGACGGTGACGACGTGTAAGTGGTCGCAAAAGCAAATCGTGACCACCCGTTTTCGACGGCGTCGGTGACGGAGGAGGGATGATCAGACCAACTAAAAAGAGGGGATGCTTTTCCCGAAACCCCACGACGATACATGTAATAGCTATTCCCCGTTTTCTTACTTGAAACATGATCAACCTGCAGACCCTGTTGCTGATTATTATGAAGCTTGGCAATTCCGGCTTCCAAGCTCTGGTCACTTCTAATATTCACCCTCCTCGGCGTCGTCTGGTTACCGGTTTCTTTCCGTTTCTTACAGCAATCCAACCGCCATAGTACCAGAACAACAAAGGCAGCGAGGAGTACTCCAAGACACACTAGCAACGCCGCAACCAATTGTATCTGCCCCATTTATTCTTAATTTGCTCGAATGAGGAATCAATGGTGGAATAGATAAGAGCAGAGATTATAAGGACAGAGCCAGAGAGCGGAGGAGGAGGGCAGGCGTGGACCAAGACTGGTTCAAGAAAGGTAGGAAACTGAGGAAACGAAACAAGGCATGGTGGTATGGCATATTGGCATTAGAATAAAGTCATGAGAGATGGCCGAAACGTTTATTCAAAAAGAGACTTTGAATTCTATACTTGGTTAATTAGGGTGAGCCGACAGTCCTTTACATTAAAAATACGCGTTGGTGTTTATTTCATTACGGCTTTTTCCCAAAGAGATGGGGTGCCTTGGTAGTTAGGATATATAGACATGGTTGTGTTTAGTAGCATGCACTTCTAGAAAGCCAAAAGGTACAGAAATGTTAATGACGGTTTAATATTCTGGTTTTGACTATTTTTCAGGGTCTGGCATTAGGATTGTGAGAGGGGACGTTGAGGCGGTTAAAATGAAAGTTACAAAAAGGTGAAATTGGTAGTTATTTGTTTAATTCAAGGATTAAAGATATGTCGATACTCAAAAGTCACCTTAAACCAGAGAGGTAATTTCTGATTAGGGTTAGGAGGGGCGTAATAGGCAGACAGATTCCCTAAGATGGGGGATCATAATCAAACTTTTGTCGTCTCCTTCAGATGGGGAATAATCACAAAGATTATGGGAATATATGGAGTTATGGACGATTGGTATTATTAATGATTGAACTGAAAACTAGGGTTATTCTAAAAAGTTTCCTTGATCTCTTTTCCATGGTTAGTTCACGAGTTATGTTACCTTCTTGGAGATATAGTCGTAAAGGTTAGCCTTCGGAGAAATTATTCTGTATGATTGGATGTAAGAACTTGTGAATGTCTAACTAAAATTGTCAAATACATTTTTTGGTAAAAAACTGCCTATGTTGTAGATTTAGAGTTTAATTTTTTTTATTATAATTACATTCTAAATAACAGTATATATCAACCACATGTTAAATAACAATACAATATGTTACGTATTATACAGACTTCTTGATCTACAAAATAATTTGTCAAACATTTTTTTTTTGGTACAATAATTTGTCAAACATTTTGAAGTTGTTTACGTGGTAAGTAGAGATAATGAAAGAGCAGGAGTTTATCAAATATTGAATAATCAAACCCAATAGTCAAAGATTATGGGATTCAACACAAAATAATGAATTTGTCTCATGTGGTCTACTAATTTTGGCATTTGCAAAAGGAGAGCTAGAACATAGTTGGACGAGGGGAACACCACCCGAAAGATTTTTGCGTGCGTCAGACATACCAGACACGTGGTACGTCTGACCAATCAGATACTAGAATTTTTTTTCCTTATTCTGAAATTGTCCATACTTTTTAAAAATGCAATATCCAAAATACCCTCATGTTGGGCACTGATTGGTCAGCCGTGGCAGTGCGGCTGCCCCACGCAAGAATCTCTCACACCACCCATAGTGTTGTCTTTCGGTCAAGCATACCTGGCGTGGTGGAAGATCGGTAGTGGATTCAAACATGCACACCACTAATTTCGTTTGTTTGTGATTAGAATAAGGGCATCTTAGAAGTTACTCTGACCTCTCCATCTTGTTGTTCTGTAATAGTGGTTAATCAATTTGATACTCTATTCCTAATTAACTCATGGTGATGACCCTTGTTTGAAAACGCACAACTCGTTTACTATGTGCACCAGCAAAATTATTACATTTCCGACCACCACTCTTATCGGGTAGTTAGTACTCCATAACCGTAGATCAAACGAGCTAATCAGCCAATACATTAACTTGATATATCGTTACATTCATTCATTGAGAAACCTTTTATTACTTGAAAACTTTAGAAATATCCTTGAATTCATCTGTATGTGTTGACTATTGATACGATTCCATGGGCAGAAGTTTCTTTGGTACATTAAAGAATTAAATTCAGTTTACCCCCCTAAGGTTTGGGGGTAATTTCATGTTAGTCCCCGTCCTTTCAATTTAATCAGTTTACCCCTCAAACTTTCCAATTTCAATCAGCCGTGTCCAATTTCTACTATTTCGTCCAATTTGGACAGTTAAGTCTGACTTTTGAGGGCTAAAATGGTCATTTCAAGACAAAAAAAAAATCTTTTTTTTCGTTTTTTTTTCATTAAATTTTTTTTTCCATCTTTTTTTTTATATATAAATTTTGTCTTCAACCTATACACCACAAGTTATAATAGGTTTATAAAAACAAAAAGATACTTTAGGTGGTTGAAAGTCTCTCGCTGATCTATGATATTTATGATATATATCCGATAAAGAGAAGAATTTTAGGATATATCCCCAATAAAGTGAAGAAATGTCTGTGTAAAATTATTTTTTACAGATATTTACAGATAAAGTGTAAAATCGTGAAGAAATATCTGTGTAAAATCATTTTTTACAGATATTTATAAATAAAGTATAAAATGGTTTTTTACAGATATTTTTTCACTTTATTGGGGATATCTCCTAAAATTCTTCACTTTATCGGAGATATATCACAAATATCGTAGATCAGCGAGCGGCTTTCAACCACATAGAGTATCTTTTTGTTCTTATAAACCTATTATAACTTGTGGTGTATAGGTTGAAGAAAAAATAAAATAAAAAATAAAAAATAAAAAAATAGAAGAAAAAAAAGGAAAAACAGAAAAAACAAAAAAAAACAAAAAAACAAAAGAAAAAAAAATTCCTTTTTTTTTGTCTTGAAATGACCATTTTAGCCCTCAAAAATCAGACTTAACGTCCAAATTTGATGGAATGGACACGGTTGAGGAGAATTGAAAAGCTTGGGGGGTAAACTGATTAAATTGAAAGGACAGGGACTAACATGAAATTACCCCCAAACCTCAGGAGGGTAAACTGAATTTAATCCTACATTAAATAAATTAAGGTGGAAGTTAGTAAGGCTTAATTGCTTAAAGAACGAAGGAGCTTTATCTTGTAGAAACCTAACACAAAAAGAATGGCGTCTTTACTGGTCAAAGTTCATTATTCCAGATATGTTTATACAAATAACAAATCGCGATTGGCAGCTACTCAACTACAAAAGACCCACTAAATGCCGTTCTACTTAATTCATCAGTATGATCACAATGAAGGACCTTATTAATAATTGACCATCATCCAATGGCCAATCATATCACATGATAAGGACTAAGGAGATAAACTGCCATGACTTAAGGAGGAGATATTAAAGAGTCTACAAATTTCTCAAGTTTGCAACAAAATAACTATCCATACATGACATTATTGTTTATGGCTGAGAACTAATGAGAGGATAAACGAAATGAATAAGAAAATCGTGATGGAACGATTAGACAATAGACATCAAATTAATCACCATCTAAACTCCGCATTCTATGAGACAATATCATTTTTATCAAAAGATTATTATGCATACTTTATAAAGTTCGACATAATATTTAGCATTGGTTTATATGATCAGTAAATAAAAGAAAAGTAAAACTGTAAAATAAGAAATATGAAATTCACCACTAAATACATAACTTCTATCCTATTTTACATGTTATGAAAATAAAAATAAAAATCTTAACATGCAAAATAGGGGAGAAAGAAAAACATTTTGGCAAAGCCTTATAAAGCAGAAGAACGTAAAGCATGGGATTCGAGTCACATGGGGGTAGAGTGAAATCCTTTATTCCTCTTTATAAATAAAAGAAAAAAAAAGAACGTAAAGCATTTTGGCAAAGCCTTATAACCAGAAGTATGTAAGTAAGAGCCCATCCATTTCATTTGTCTCACTTCTTAGAGACATAATCGTCACTAGCTATGATTGGGTAAAGTTTCTTAAGAGGATAATCTAGGACTAGGGAAACAAAACAACTTGATGGCATCTCCATTGGGTATTAAAATATGCAGGTAAAATCAATTTTGGCAACTATTTCTTAATTTATGCACCTTTAATAATAAGGCTAATCCTTTCAAAAAAAAAAAAACAATAAGGCTAATTATATGACTGAAAATCATTAAAGGGTCAGTAATAGTTATTAGGTCTCATTTCTTGTCCAGTTTTGTAAAAATGACATCACACTCCACATGCAATGACGCGTAATGATGTCACTGCTGGTATTTATTATAGCAAATTACTGAATGTTATCGTGTCGCATAAAATTACATAAAAGTTTCTGCAACGTAGCGTAAGATCATTATATGTTCTCCCAAAAAAAGAAAAAGAAAGAACAAAATTTACTTATATGTAGTGTAGGTGAAAAGAGACCGAGCCGCTGTGTCTTTGGAAAGGCCCCTCTTATTAATCACTAGCAGAATCTTATGGGCCTATCATTGTCTTAGCATTGAGTAAAACCCAAGTCAGCCCATTAATAACGAGTCCAGAATTATATCTTTTAGAAATGAAAGGCCCAACCGATTCAGTTCCCACATAATCCCAGAAAATTCGTAATCTTCGTCGTCTCCAAAGCAACGAAGGCACACTCACATCAAATGAACCCCATCATCTGCAACCCAATCCCTTATAACAAACCCCTTCCTCTCCTTTTCCTCAATTCCTCCCAATCCCCATTCTTCAATTCCCAAATCAACCCAAAACACTCGTCCTCAATTTCCTTTAACAAACGAAGATGGAGGAGGAGCTATACAGCTGGCGCGAACTCCGAAATCGACATGGTGAGAAACAAGCAAGGCATATACACGCCGAAACAGAAGAAAGTGGTGATTTTGTGGGACCTGGACAACAAACCCCCTCGCGGGCCGCCGTACCAGGCGGCCATGGCGCTGAAACAGGTGGCCCAGCACTTGGGCGAGGTAGTTGACGTGTCGGCCTACGCCAACCGCCACGCCTTCATCCACTTGCCCAACTGGGTAGTGGAGCAGCGCCGGGAACGGAAGCAATTAGACATTCTGGAGCGCAAGGGGATAGTCACGCCTCCCGAGCCTTACATTTGCGGAGTCTGCGGCCGGAAGTGTAAGTCGAATTTGGATTTGACGAAGCACTTCAAGCAGCTACACGAGCGGGAGCGGCAGAAGAAGCTGAACCGAATGCGGTCTCTGAAAGGGAAGAAACGGCAGCGTTTCAAGGAGAGGTTTATTTCGGGGAATCATAAGTACAATGAGGCTGCGAGTACTTTGATCAAGCCCAAGGTTGGGTATGGACTGGCGGCTGAGCTGAGAAGAGCTGGGGTTTTTGTGAAGACGGTGGAGGATAAGCCGCAGGCGGCGGATTGGGCATTGAAGAGGCAAATGCAGCATTCTATGAGCCGTGGGATTGACTGGTTGTTCTTGGTTTCCGACGATTCGGATTTTTCGGACATGTTGAGGAAGGCTAGAGAGTCCACTTTGGGGACTGTGGTGGTGGGGGATTGGGATAGAGCTTTGGGGAGGCATGCGGATGTGTGGGTGCCGTGGACTGAGGTCGAAAAGGGGGAGATTTCCGAGAAGGATTTGGTGCCGAAAAGGAGGACAAGTGAGTTCTCTGACGAGGATTCCGTGTTTTCGGATTTGGGATTTGGTGGTGGGAGTGAATTGGACAATGTGGTTGATGATCTTGTTGGACTAAGGTCTCAGGGGTCTGGTGGAATGAGGATTTCGGCATTTTCAGAAGGGGAAGTGGAAGAAGGAGATTGGGAGGAAGACTATGAGGAAAGTGAGGATGGGGACTATTTGTTGGAGGACAGCGAGGATGAGGATTCAGAAGATGAAGATGGGTTCTTTTGATATAGTGAGTTTGAATTTGTAGTTGTATCAGGCATGCCATTTGATTCAGCTGTGGCACTGTTTGATTAGCAATGCAGCTACATTGTGATCAATGGCAAAGGATGAAGTTGGTGTTCAAGAATGTAAAGTGTTCGTAGTTCCTGGTTAAGAATACAAAGATATTTGTGACCACATTTTCCTTCTCCATCGTCCACAGTCGAAGGTCCAAACTTCTTTCTTTTAAATTCCCTTTAGCTTAATGTGACTACTAACTAACACTTAAAGTTCATCCCTGGCAACTTCGATACAACTGTTTGATCTAGGGTGTAGTCTGTAATCCAATACCTATATTCTGCTAAACTAGCTACTGATGTTCACTATAAGATTGCATTGCATTTCTTGTTTTAGCTTTTGTTATTTCGTCTCAAGTATCATGGGTGAGCTGGTGAGGTATGGACTTTGTTGAATGGGAAAAGATGGTACTAAGACGGTGGTTCTAGTTGGACCTCTAAATTTGCTATATGGACCTCCATCATTTTTCAATAGTTATTGGACTTTGTCAACTCATATAAAAAGACATATAAGGATACAGAGACTCGGAGAGAAAGAGAGAAGAAAAAAAAAACTCTTCTTACCTCCCACGACAAACTAAGGACATTTTTCTTTTTATTTTCAAAGTATGTTCTCCGTTTAATCTCTCATGTATGTTTGGATGCGAGATGATACATTTGTAGAAATTTTTAAATTGTTATTGTTTTCTATTAACGTCACATATTTTGAAGATGGAATTAGATAAGTTTGGCCTTTATACTTGTAAGCAAAACTACTCCTTATTTGTTTCAACTTTAGGAAGGGATAGATGAATGCAACAGTAACAAAAAATACTTGTAATTTCTCAATTGTTCTGCTACTTCCCTTAACTTTTTCTTCAAAGTTTATATCTTCAATTCTCCATGGCTTACGACACTCCAAAATGTTGGATTGATTCATAGAACCGAGGGAACCAACATCAAAGAATCTCGCTTTTAGGAAAGGCTCTTCTTCGAGTTTGAGCGTTAATACCCGGAAGACTCACGAGCAGCGTTAATACCTGAAAATTGACTTACTTGACTAGTCCAAATTTGCAATTTGGTCAATTAATTTTGCTTCTTCTTCTCTTAGTTGAATTAATAGAGATAATAAAAAAAAAAATAGAACAAAAGATTGTTGAAGAATAAATTTAATTGTTCAAGGATATTTTGGTAAAATTAAGGAGGTTCACTTAGCTATTTAAGTATAAAAAAGTGAATTAGAGGTCCAATAAGTAGGAGAGGTCCAACTAGCAAATTTGGATGTCCAACTAGAACCCCATCACCTGAGCTTAAAGAAAAACATACCACTTAGATACTTCTTTTAAATATCTCCGTTGAAATTAGAGTGTGGACTTTCTGTATCAATGAAGTTTCTTTTGGCTTAAATTAGATAAGATACATGGTGTCTCCTTTTACTAATTACCGTTGTAGACTTCAAGTGTTTAAATCGTGCTGTTCACATGTTTGTTTGTTCTGGTTTCACGTGGTGTTCCTTATCCTTATCTTGATCACCTGAAAGTACATCAACAAATGTTGTGATGATAACTGGAGCTTGGGTGATTCGAATTTGCTGGGGCGAAACTGGGATGTGTAGCCTCATTGAGCAATGAGCAGTCAGTTCAGAATCCAAATGATGTAATAGATCACATGTAATTGTAAGTTCAAAACTTATTCTGGATCTCACATGCCATTATATATCCCTTAACATATACATATTGTTGAGATTTTACTTGTATTTGGTCCTTGATATTATAATGGTGTATTAAAATCATATTCAATATGTTGGGGCAGATGCCTTACCATGAGTCTTCCTTACTTCTGGGTGGCAATTTGCAAAAGTCCTTATCAGTAAGCAGCATGGTAAAGCGTTTTGACCTTAAAAGATTCTGGGTTTGGTTCTGATTCTTGTTCAGCACTTGACCTTAGTAAGCAGCATGGTAAGGTTGTCTTCTTTCTAATCACCGGGAATAAAACACCCCGTTCATTTTATGAAAACTGATTTTTATAAATTCTACTGCTCTGTCGTTAAATTTATTCAATTCCACTATGTTATTTACAGCAGAAATTCTAAATTGTTTCGGAGTATTGAAATTAAACATTAAATTAGTCACTCTTTACGGTGTGTTCTATAGCTACCGAGCTACTCTTAGCTTTTTTTTTTTTTGGCAAAGAGCTACTCTTAGCTTTTTTTTTTTGGCAAGAAGAGCTACTCTTAGCTTGAATACACTTATATTACTGTAGGTTGGAACCGGGAAGTATAGAACAGCTAAAGCAGCTTCTTATTTTAATTGAGAAGTACTGTAGCATCTTAGAACCAGTTTCATTGTTGATTTTTTTTTTTTTTTTTTTTGGGTCTGAAGTTTCATTGTTGACTTAAATAAACAGTCGCAGTTTACATGTGAAATGTAATATCCAAATTTAGTACAGAAATCATTTCTGACGTTTCATTTTGCAAGACAATATCCATTTCTCATTTACTATTTCTGTGCCGACTTAGAAAACCTCCAAATTGCCCAGTTGACAAAAATTAAAGGTACCGAACTCATCCACATCGCACAATGTTCCACGTGCCGTTCATCCTCCACGTTTCAAGTGCCAAAATGAAAAAGATTGGATTGTCGACGCCAAACATCCACCTCCTCGGCTTGGAACTTGTATGACGCAATCAGTGCCATCATTGGATTCATCGCGTACATAACTCAAAGTCTCAAAATGTATCGAAGGTATTCTCTCCATTCTCTAGTGTTATCGAGTATTGAATTTATGTAATTACTATGTAAATGTCAAATGATAGTTAATTTGACTATTCTCGATTATAATTATAAAATTTTAAAATATATTAAATTTAATACGAATGTCATGTATAAAGAGAGAGACTTAGGTACGACACCCGCACTACGTGGCGGTGGGGCTGCCCAAGTAGGGAGGTATTTTGGGTATTTTACATTAAAAATCAGGGGCAGTTTTGGAAAAGAAGAAAAAATTTCTTTCATCTGATTAGAGGGTCGCACCGCCACATGGTGCGGCAGAGAGCAAGATTTCTCGTATAAAGAAGCTATCTTTGGGAATGTATCTAGTACCATAATAACTTATAGAGTCCTACGTTTAGAGTCACTTACACGATTCAATTGCCACCCCAGATTACAACCAAAAACAAAAACAAAAAAAATTTGCCACCCAGATTGCTCACTTACAACTAAAGGGGGTGTATTCATTTCAGAGTCTATAAGATTTTTTTGTATTTTAAAAGTCCATGGTTATTTAATTGAGATTTTAAATAATCTTTTAAAATATTGGTGTATTCAATTAAAATTTAAAATTATCCATTCAAATCTGGCGATATTCAAAAGTATACGGATTTTTTAGGATTTAATTTTGGAGGATTTTATAGTGCTTTTTATACAAAGACAATTCAGCCACTTCCTAAGAGATTTTGATGGATTCACTCAAAAAATGAAGAAGCTCTTCCTAAAAAAAATTTAAAAAAATGAAGAAGCATCCTTCAAATAGATGACATTAATCCATTTTGTCTTAGACCCATTTTCCCACTATCCTCCTCTACCTCTGCTCCCATATAATAATTTTTTTAGTTTTATCACTATAGCTCTAGAAGCCTTTCCTTCTAGGTAATGAAGGTAACTCTTAATGATATTGTTAAGATGATACATCCACACATGTTTATTTTCTTTTGTAAATTAGATATGAAATAAATTATGTCATTAGTTTAGTACTTTATTTTTTGTGTAATATCTTGGCTGATGTAATATTATAAAAAGATGGAAAATTTGATGCCTAATGTCAAGGTAATGAATACTTGAAAATCAAGCATGCTATACACATGTGAAAGACTTTGAAGGAGATATGAGTCAATAGTTAAGATTGCAAAGCCCAAACTAAGGAAAACGTACTTTATACTATCTCTAATGTTAATTCTCCTTTTCTGGTTTCTAATTAGATCGACTCGATAGTTGAATTTAATTTAAATTTATTTAAGTGTGCAAGGGATACACAAGTATGAAACTAGAAAATCACATATTTATTGATGTGTTTCTTCAATAATTAGAATTCACTAAATCGTTTTGGTTGTCATAGTTAGTTGTGTATGGCATTGTAAAGGATTTTATACCTTGTTCAAGTATAAAACTTTTCTGTTTCAAGTAGTGAATTTTTTTTTTTTTTTTGAGGGGCATCAATATTCGCATAACTTTACAAAGTCACCCTCAGGATCATCCATACAACAGAGCCTAAGCTCCCAAAGCACATAAACGTTGCTTTTGCCTTTTCGGCCTAATCGGAAGACAAATCCCTAACAAAGAAAATCCATTCTAGAGTTGCCTGCACATTTAAGAAAAAGACGATTAGCCTATACGACCTAAACCTTGACTAAACTGAAGCTACAAAAACATCATAAGGACTAGTAAAATCTAAACAAATACTAGTAAATCAATCCATTATAATCAATAAGAGTACATATGGAATTTAAACAATCAGTGGATTAAGTAAATCCATGAATGATAAAAACTCAAACAGAATTTTTTAAAATCTGAATTGAATACACCCCCCTAAGTTTGGTTAAAGAGAGACTGGGAGCAAGAATATCCTACAGATCCATGAGCATCCAATAGAAAATTAAGGAATTTTCACATCTGAATGAAAAATTTTATGAACATAAAATTGGTGAGTATTGAATTTGTGACGGTGGTGCTCGGCAGCGTTTGAAGTCATAATATTCAAAATGAGTAATTGACTACCCCCAATAATTTATGCAGAAACCAGTGCTCACTCGACACGTCCCAAAATCATTGTTTGATTTTAGGTGGCCCGAGCAAAGCAAGCAAGTGGCAAGCAAGCTAATCTCCAATAAATTGATACCATTCATGGCTTCAACATTAACAACAAAATTGACAATTGGAATCAGTCTAAAAAATAAAGTGACCAAAGCCAAGCTCCTTGAACCGAACTGGATTAAAAGCTATGGCAGTTTTTTGCCATTTCCATTGCGGTTCCCATCCACCACCGACCTCTGTGGGTCTGTGGTCCTCATCGTTTTTTATAGTTCACAAGTGGCAACAAAAACATCCCTCAAACTTTTGGGTTGACAAATTAAAATAATTTTTGATGTTGTAGGGAAGAAATAGACCGATCATCTTCTTAGAGAATCGGCTCGTTCACTCATCTTTACGACGGATAACATTTATCTTAAATTGTCAAACCGTTTATATTATATAAAAATTATTTGATGATCTTATTGTATCAAATAAATATAAGTGTGTTTCGCGAAAACTATATACATTTCTTAGATGATAACATGTAAAATGTCATAATAATGTCTCCATCAATAAATAAAATATTATCTTCATAAGTATAAACAGTTCATTATATAAAAATTGTTTGATGATCTTATTGTATTAAATAAATAAAATATTATCTTTATAAGTGTATTTCGTAAGAACTATATACATTTCTTAGATAAAAACATGTAGAATAATAATAATGTCTCAATTAATAAACAGAGCAACTAAGACTAATTAATGAAGTGGATCGTCTACTCATGTTATACAGAATCACTAAACGACCTCTGACTTAATTGAATTTCTTCGAAGATGAACGTTATGTTGTAAAACATGAACGGATTTGGTGTATCCTGGAAAAGAGGGCGGACCAATTATCCAAAGCTACTGTGGTTGAGATTGCGTGCAAGAGGAGTAAACATCCATCCACGTCGGCGGTCTCACATGCCCACAAAACCGCTACGTGGGTCCTCTTCCCCTAAGAGATTATATATAAGCGCTCCAAAAGGCCTTTTCATACTACACTAGCACAAAAATTGCAAACAAACCATAGCAGCAGTGCTGAAAGGGAAAGAGAGAAACTAAAGAGAGAGAGGGAGAGAGATATGAAATAGAACGAAGAAGAAGAAGCTAGGTAAGGTGGGAGCAGATGATGGAATATGTCGGCCATTTTTGTATTTATCTTCAACATACATCAACGTGGCGGCCGTGCCCATACGACACACTAGCAGCCAAGTACGAAACTAAATCCGATCCCTTCCCTCTCTCTCCTCCTATATATGAATTTCACCTCATATTACGTATATAATCTTCATTCATTCATTTGAGTTTTGTTTTGTTTTGTGTTAGTCTCTAAAGCTAGAAGCCACAAGAGAAAAGCTAAGGGAACCAAACCCATATTAGCCGAGCTAGCTAGAGTTTTCGTTTTCTTGGGATGGAAGGAGAGTACAGTTGTTCGTCATCGTCTTCTTCCTCGACCACGAGCTTAGAGAAGCGCAAGAAGAGACAACATGAGCACGATGATAACCAGGAAAAGCCCTACAGAGGAATAAGGATGAGAAAGTGGGGCAAGTGGGTGGCCGAGATTAGAGAACCCAACAAGCGGTCCAGGATTTGGCTTGGTTCGTACACAACTCCTGTCGCCGCCGCCAGAGCCTACGACACCGCCGTTTTCTACCTCCGAGGCCCTTCTGCGAGACTCAACTTCCCGGAGTTAGTTTTCCAAGAAGGCCAGCTGCACGACATGTCGTCCGCTTCCATACGCAAGAAGGCCACCGAGGTTGGGGCCAAAGTCGACGCTCTCCAAACTGCTCTCCGGTCGCCGTCGTCTCAGTCGAAAACTGGCTCCCAGATTAAGCCTGATTTGAACGAATACCCGGACCCGGAAAACTCCGATGACAACTGATGAAACAGTTCCTAGGCACGATGATGATGAGACTGATCACCAACTGTCTATAATATTATTCTCTTTTCGTTGTTCTTTTCTTAATTATTGGTTTCTTCTTCTATATATTTCTAGCCATATTTCTATATATCTCAGTTGATGATAAACATATAGCTACCCTACTTGTGCAATAAGTGAGAGATAGATAGATAAACATAGAATGAGATATTATTGGAGTCTGAGAAAACAGAATCAAAAGAGTTGATTCTGTTTTGATTGGTATAGTATAGTTTTGGTTTTTCATCATGAAACTGTAACAGTTTGAAGAGCTAGCAATAGTTAGTTATTGGGTCATCAATGAATTCATTCCAATCTTTTTAGTTGCTTGTATGGTTTTGGTGGATGGAGGTGGCGGATCATTCTCTGCGGTTGGTATCGATTCTGGACCCGAGTTTGAGCAAAAGAACAAAACGGGAAAGGAACAGCGGTGGCCTACCTCATGGTATTTGGTTACAGACAAGCTATATCATTTCAATTTGATTTTGATAAGGAAGTTGCCAAACAAGAGCGAGTAGATAAGGAGATAAGGGAGGAGGCAGAGGCAGCAAAGAAGCGGTAACAACGATGATGTTCCTGTGGTGAAAGTATGAGGTAGCTAGGAAGAAGATGGTCCTCAATCAGAGAGGTTATGTCGCTCTCATGCACCATTTACATAGTTTCATGATAGGACTCATAGTATGGTAGTGAAAGCTTCGTCATGGACGGTGGAGGCTTTTCTATTTTCCTTTTTCCTTTTTAATAACTACTTAATTACTATTATAGTTCTTTATTATGTATGAGCATGACTATGAGGAATGAGAGAGCTGAGGCTTGGCCTGTGATCTGTATGGGGACCAAAATGAGTTTTTATTATGTATAAGGATGGTGATTCCTTTTCTTTCGTTCTCTTTTCTCTTTGTAAGCCAAAATCTGCGGCTGGCTGGCTGCCCAACTGTCTTTGTATTAATCAAATTCTTGACTTTCGTATCTCTTATAATTAACTAATCTACGGTCTTCATGGATCTTGCAGGCCTTATCGTAGTTGTGCTGTTTAATTAATTGCAGCTCTATGAATCTGCTTAGATTTTTTTCCCCCACTAGAGAAAATTTGAGGTTATCATTGAATTTTACATTAGTATTATGATCAATTATATGACTTCCATTTTTCTTTTTCTTTTTTAAGTTGTGATTAATTCAAAGCACCAAATTTACGAAGCAATTAACATATGCTTAAATTGATATATCAGTAATTATATATTGACGGTGGAATTTCTCAGTCAAGAGGTTTGACAGAAATAATACTATCCTAGCTAAGTCATCGCATGATTGAGTGGAGTTTATCTCTATGACACCTAAAACTATAGAAAATCAGTTCCTGACAAGATGTTAAACTGGAAATGCCATCTTCGATCTGCTGCAAACCAGTAGTCTATTGGCTAATTGGTTATAAAACCTTATCTTTCTTCTTCAACCGAAGAAAAATTCTCAGCACATCACTTGACTTCGTGGAAAAGTGGCATTTCGGTGGCGTAAACATGCAACAGAATTCTCTTTACAGATAACACATTCAGCTTTTGATTCACATTTTCTAAATAAAAAGCTGATCCACCTTGCTTTACAATCAAAACAATTAGCAGCATTGTATAGAGAGAATCAGAACAGAATCATCCTTCTTTTCTCAACTACCGAGCAGATGATGTTTCATATCTTTGATTCAGAAACATCGGAAGGAAATCACTCTGGAATTTCTACTTTAACCGACCCATGATCAAACATGACCAATAATTCAATGCGACCCAAGCGCCAGGGTGTTACTAGCTAGCTTACTCTAACCAGGTTGTCACCTTCATAGACAGAAGTACGTAAAAGACTACAAGTACCTAAACCTCCCCAATTAATCGAATCCTAAAGATATGAAGATCTTTTGTATAGATAGTACTTCAGCTATGTAGCAAAAGCAAGTAGTGCTTCCCCACGAACAAAAGTTAAAAACCTAAGACCTAAACATATAGATATGGTCCCAACAGGTTTCTCATTCAAAGTCCATATTTAAACACTGCTCACAAGAATCAAGACTTCAAGTACTTAATCACGCTGATCTAGAGATAATTAAGCGTGTTTAAGTGGTGCCAATTTTTGGAGTAGTTGGGTACTATCTTCTTTTTCTTGTCTCTTTTTTTAAGGTTAAGGTTCATGTCGCCCCTAGCTACGTGCAGGGGGGGATCTAGATATGGGGTGGGGAGAACTCAAGCCCTCCCCAAATTTTTGGGTTGAAAAAAAAACCTATATATATGATGTATATTTTTTGTTTATATGTATGTTTGTTTAACGAAACCCACCCGAACTCTCGAATTATCGAAGTCAAACTCCTCTCTGGCTCTCTCATTCTCTCCGTCCATCACAAATTCTCATTCTTCGTCTTCTTCTTCTTCCCAAAAAGGCCTAAATTCCTGACTAAATTCAATTTTTGAACACTTGAACTCTCAGGTTCTCATCTCCCCACTCTTGCATTCCCACACCTGTGCATAATTGTACTAAAAAAAAATTTTACACATGAATACGTAGCCCTCCCCATTTTCGAATCCTAGATCCACCACTGGCTACGTGTACTTCACGGTCTTTTTTTTTCTTAATATATCAGAGCGCAGTGAAAGCAATTGCACACCTATTCCTCCGATCTATTGAACCAAAAAGAATAAATGCTGCCAGTTTAACCACTGAAAAAATCCAAATAAAACATAGACAGGAGTAGTCACAAGGAAAATTGAGAAAGACATATGCAACTGGCAATCAATAAATTGTGTATAATGGTAATCGAAGATACGTATACAGAGATGTTGAAGTGCCAGTCAGATAGATATAGATAGCCTCTTCGCAAATACAAGGGGGCATCATATATAGCTAGCATCAACTCTTTCTTGTATAATAAAATGTCATAGATATACATATACACACAAACTGATTTATAACAATAATGGATGCTATTGTGATAGCAACATATATGAAAGGAGTTCATTAGCATATGATCATAAAGATCTAAACAACAGAAAATGACTCTAAGATAGTGATAGATACTACATGCCAAAGCATGAATACAAGGCTTGAAGAATCAGCATATCTATTTGTCAATTAATATCAACTTCTTCACATTCAAGGCAATTAATCAAGACACAAACGGACAAATTAAACAAGGATAACACACCATCTTCAATGAGGCCGGTGTTGTGATTTAACAGAATCGACAGTGGTGCTGTGCCCAGTACCATTTTTTTTTTTTTTTTTTGCAAAAAAAAAAAAGAAAAACTTTATTGTACAAAATAAATTGAAACGCAATATCATATCATGAGTGTTGCTTGAATAAATCGGTTTCCTTTTTCTTTTCGTTTTTTTTTTCCGTCAAAAGTTGGTGAGGGGAAAGAAACTGTGTAAGCAAAGAAAGGATAAGTACTGATACATGAAGTCAAGGTCAGAAAGGTCTTGGTCTAGGAATCAATAATTGAACAAATTAAGACAGCCCACACGTCAGGGCAAATATGTCAAGGCCTCTCCTAGGACACATAAGCAATTTCTGATATACAGGTAATTATGCAAAAATTCTTCTACCACCTAGGTGGGTGGTCACCCACAATGTTGTCAACAGATCTTGCTTCCTGAGGCGACTAAGCGATCTGAGCCATCCGATCAGTCCGTCAGCATTGTTAACAGTGTTTGAAAAAAAAAAAAAAAGTAAAAAAGACGTTGAGTCCCGTAGTCCTCCTATTTTTAATCTTCATTGTCTTTTCATCTTCTCCGACAGCATGGTGAAGTTTTTGAAGCCAAATAAGGCCGTGATCCTCTTCCAGGGTCGCTTCTAAGAATGGGCAAACAGGGGATACCCCGCCCCCGCCCCCTCCTCGTTGCCGGAATCAAGAAGTACCCGAGCAAGGACTCGACGGTGAAGCCAGATCATGTTTGATTTAGAGTATGTGGGTTTAGGAATCAAATGTTCGATAGAATTTTATGGGTGATGTTTGACACGAAAACCAGTTGGCTTGCAAACTGTGTCTTTTGCTGCTGTGATTGCGCTGGCGTGCCAGCACCGTGGGGTGCAGTCGTCGGGAGAGTCCCTTGACCTGATTTCTTCTTCAAACGATGTGGACGAGGAGAGCACCAACCTCGTCATAAAGTTCTTTTCTATGTCTTCCGAGAAATGACTTCTTGCCTTACGGATAAGGACTTTGGTTATGATCTCTTCGCGACACCGAATCGATACTTAGAATTGTAGACTAAGCAGAGCAATCACTAGGAAGTTTGGAGAAAGTATAGGGTTTGCTAAAGCGTGACTTTAGCTTCGCTGGGTTGCGAGGGCGTTACCCTTGTTTCGCTGGTAGTATCGGTGGCAGTAGCGCTAACAGTCGGCTCCTGGGGAGACTAGGACTGAAAGTACGGTCGCCGGGTTTCAACGAGGTTGAAGGTTTGCTCCGGAGAGGCTTGATAATCTGTGCGATTAGTTGATTGAGAGAGTTGTCCTTGATTTGTCCTTGAAACCTGGTATTTATACCTAGGGTTTCGACTGCTCCTTGCCATAAAAGGATTATTGATCGAAGTTTCCTATTCAATCTCCGCTACCTGACTCCAATAAGGGCTCGTTTTCCTTATGGACTTTGGAATGGGTGAAGCTGTAACCCAATCCCAAGTAGACTTATTTTTGGGCCGCAGGTATCGGCCTGCTAAGCTAAATCCACTAATGGATCTTGCCAAAATTACTTTTGGGCTCAAACAGGTGAACAAATGGATAATTGTAGTAGATAGGCAATTGAATTAAGAATTTGAAATCCCCAGGTGAGGAGGTTGAAGAAGAACCAGCAAAAATTTTCAGACGAAACGCGTTTACTAAGCTGAGTTTTTAGAAAACTGATTAACTAAAGACAATAATTACAATTCTATCGCCTTCTTTCAATTTCAAATCAGTTTCATTTTTTCCATCTTTTCTCTACACATAGAAACTCACGATCCAATCTAGATCTAATGGAATCTCATTATATTTAAGCAATCAATCCAAAGGAAAACTCCACCGCTGACATGGGTAATTACATATATTGATTAGATATGGACGGCGGAGACTTGTTGCAGATCTTCTGTTCCAATGTACTTCGATGAAATTTTAGATGAAGCTTTAGATCTGCTCTGGGTTGCAGATTCGACAGAGGCGCGAGATAATTTTGGTTAGGTCTCCTCTGCTCTGGTTTGCAGGCGGTGACGGAAATAAGAGAACAGTAAGGTCGACTTCCCGATTATAATCGCACATGAATATCAGATTTTGTTTTTTTTGTTTTTTCGTTTTTTGTTTCAGACTGTCTGTTAACAGAGCCCAGGTGACCACCCACTTGGGTGGGCTGAAGAGTCTCCGGTAATTATGATGATGAATGAAAAATGAACTAATGAAGTAAAGTTAACACAGTTAAAATAACTAGAAAGATGATCATATATATCTGCAGAAGCTTATTACCAGACACATAGCAGAATCAGAATCATTTAATTTCTTCTTTCCAGGGTTGTTTGCCACTAATGTATATGGGTGTGGATGGTGGGAAGTGAATCAAAGAATATTAGGACAAGACAGAGAGCCAAGGTTGAAGTTTGTTCTATCTGTACAAAACAAACAGCACCTTATCATCCTTAGCTGACAAACATTTTGAATTGACAAACTCGTCGGCCTAAATGTTCCTGATCCATTTCTTACTACAGTAAAAAAAAAGAAAAAAAAAAAATATATATATATAATGGCTACCCCAAATCTTAAATCCTAAACCCATAATTAAGGTATTTTCAGAAGGTTTATCATCATGTCGATCATTGTTTCATCTCACTTTTGCATGCACAAACAATGCAGGTTGTATGGTGTCATGTAAAATTAGAACCATGCCAGCTTATTGTTTTGAAATGACAAGACAATTGTTGGAGGCGGACAGGAGGATTAACCTCAACCTTTCAATCGGGTTACTTTAACTTTAAACAGAACCGAGCCACCGAGGGATATGCAGGCATCTCGACCCAATAAGAAAAAAGGGGCCCAAATCAAGTCCGAGACCCCACATTTTCTGCAGCCATTGCCCAATTTTAGTATTTCTTGATTGTATTCGGCCGAATACTATTTCTTTGTTTGGGCTTCGCGAAATTATTATTATATAGCTCCTTAAAAATAATAATGTTTTCACTTAATTGTGATATGAAAGTTTTGTGGTACAATAATGCATCAATATATTAAGGGGGGTGAAATTTGCACCCCCAAATTTACAAACCACACCCACTTTCAATTTTTTTATAATATTTCATCCTAAATCTTTTGGCACTTCCTAAAATACCCTCAACTGTTCTTCACTTCCTAAAATACACAGCAAAAAGGTTGCACCTTTCAGGTTCTACTTCTTAACACCATCTGCATCTGCATCTTCCTCTACAACTACACTGATCTTCTCATACCTGAAATCCGTAGGATTAGGCTTCACCGGAAACTCATCTGGGAGCACTTCAGCAAGGAAAACCGTGTGCCTGTTAACAATTATAGCCCACAAAAACAGCATGACAAATGAAACCAGAGCTCCACACCTAGTCATGAATATAATCCCAGCAAGAATTGACAATGGACAAACCATCCTCTTATGCAGACCCGGATTTTCACCATGCTGATCATCCAAATAACCCCTCGGATTCACCGGAAGAGAATGCATCCTCGGAACCTTTCTCATCCTAAAACTCCAAGAATACACACTACAAATTTGCGAGGAACTGCCATTCGAATTCGACGAGCTTATCCCTACATACACATCCTTATCTTTCCACATTTCCAATAAATCTATGCCATGCGCAACAATCGGATTATAAGGCCTTGGTTCACCCAACTTACTCAACCTTATCTCTAATCTTTTCGAACTAGCATCATAATCAGTCCAAGATTTCATCTTTTCTCCACTATTAAGCACCAAATTCAATGCAGTAACATTCCCAACAGTCAGAGATACAAAGCTACCCACATTCACCCCTATATGATTCGCATTCACATCATTCACATTTTCATTCATTTCAGTGTCGAATTCAATACCCACAAATCGATTCTCACTGTCAAGCCCAAACGGGCCCTTACCGGAGAACCTCGACCCAAAATCGCCGGGAACGAAAACGACGACAATACCATCGCCGTTGCCGGACGACAAAAAGAGCGGGAGCACAGCAACAAAAAGGTCGGATGTGAGGAGAACTCTTCGAGGAAGACGATGAGCTGGAGCTTCAAAGGGCTTGGTCGATGAGGGTTGGGTTCGCAGAGGTCCACCGGACAATTTTTCAGAACCCAGTGATTTAACACTGCATCAACACACACCATCATCATTATAAACGCAGAGAATGAAGCAAATGAGATCGAAATCACGACCTGCAGGTTTTGGAGCTTGATGTGGCTCCAGATCTGCTTCACGGCCTCGGCGCGAGAGCACTCAGGGGCGCCGCCGAGGAAGCTGCCGAGAGCTGGAGAGATCGGAGTCGGCTTCAGAATGGCAGCGTTCCTGTTGACGTTTCTCTTGGGCTTGATCGCGTCGGCATCGGCGTCTGCTTTGGGCTTCGCCTTCCCCTTCGATTTTGGTGCGGCGGCGGCAACCTTAACGGCGATTCCAACAGTGGATGTGGAGGACTTGGCCGGCAGTGGGAAGAGAAGAACGGGGACCTTGGTGGTGGTCTGGAAGAGAGAGGGGGGAGGGTGTTTTAGGAAGTACCAAAAACTTGGGATGAAATATTATAAAAAAAAATTGAAAGTGGGTGTGGTTTGTAAATTTGGGGGTGCAAATTTCACCCCCTATATTAAATGTAGAGTAACTATAGATGTAGAATAGTAGGCAATTGCGCTAAATAATAGAAACTAAGAGCATCTTTAGCAATACTAGCAATTTTTTAGTCAAATTTTAGCTAAAGTAGTTAAAAAGTCATTTTAGCTAGCCACTTTAGAATTACGTCTGCATCAATGCTCTCTATTTTAGCTAGTTTTGAATTTATATTATTTTTTAAATAAATATTAAATAGTTTAAATGTATTTATAAATTACATAAAATAACTTAAAATGAATGTTTTAAATTATAGAGAGCCTCATTCCGCTCTCTATATTTAGGAGTGAGATAGCTAAAAGTTATAATAGAGAGCCACTTAGGCCCCGTTTGGATGGCAGGAAATCATGGTATGTAATGAGAATTAATTTCATTTTCCATTCAGATGTGCTGTTTGGTTGTAATTAAAGATTGGAAAGGAAATAAAAAATAAGATTTGACTGGAAATTGACTCCCTCATAAAGCCTGAATAGAATTACCTAGTCATGGGTGGTATTCTATTTCCATTTCCTACTGTCAAAGGTAAAATTACATTAATTATCCCTCTAAAAATTTATATTCCCCACCAATATTCCTTATAAATTGATGTACTTTAATTAGTAAAAGGGCGTTATTGAAAATTATAATTCTATATTTCATTCTTATGACTTACCAAACACTACAATAGAAATGAAAAATTAATTCCAAAATTTAATTTCTAGTAATATTCCAAACACTCACATGGAAATACCAAATCATATTCCATTTCATATCCGTCTGGAAAGGAAAATAAATCCTTTTCCAATTTTGACATTCCAGCTAACCAAACGGGGCCTTAGGAGTCTGGTGCAGCTGTTAAGATAGATAAAAAGCTAAACATGTTCTCTAAAATAGCTAAGGAGCCACAATAGAGAGTCTGCTAAAGATGCTCTAAATACATACAACTAATCTACGTACCATAGAGGTAGGCCTCATTATTTAGCCCACGGATCAAGTGGGCCGATGGAGGCCCGCAGAGCCAAAAGTCCGGCCTGGCCCGCAAAAAAACCCCGCTATAGGCCCGACCCTGTGGGTAGAGGGCTGGACTTGGTTTAGGGGTTTGAAACCAAACCCGGCTCGTAAAAGCCCGTAAACTATTATATATATATATATATATATATCCAGAGCGAGGCCTCACTTTGAAATTAAAGTGCGAAGTTAGAGTTTAAGGTCACTTTTCAGTCTCATATCCACATTTCAACCGTTCAGTTTTTAGGTACTAATGTATAAATCATCTCTGTAAAATTTCAGCCAAATTGATGATCTTGAAGATATCTGACTCACTTAAACCAATGGACGAACTGAATCTGTCTAACCTGAATCGTACTAGCTTTAAGGCAGTTATCAATGCCTTAACGACCATTAATTTGGCTGAAATTTTGCAGAGA